>NC_028458.1:381969-521428 GCF_000263155.2 Setaria italica
GTGATGTGGAGGGAGGGGGAGGTCTGTTTGCATATAATAGTTCTGTCTACTGTGCTATAAGCAACCTTGGCCCAACCACACATACTGTATCCCTTTTGATGACGGTTAGTTCAACATCAAATATTTAGGAGCAGAGGTAATACATTCAGTCCCTTTTTCTACCACCACAAAACCGGGCCCTTTCTCTTTTTATTAGTTTCTTTTCGCCAAGGCCAATGGACCTCAGCTTATAATCATGATGCGTGGCATTGGCATGAGTGAGGATGGTGATGCAAACAAATCATGGCAATGGAGAGTACGCGATACACACCAGGACCATAAGAGCTCCCTATTGGCTGGATGATGTTGCTGCTGCATTCCATTTAACATAGCTGAATGCCCTCTATAAATAATGCTTCGTACTAGTGTACTAAATATTTACTAGTTGCTGCCTTATTGTACAAACTAATTGAGCTTAAGGTTGCTATGACTGCTAGTACACACCCAAAAGAACAAGAGAAACTTAATTTGATTACCATAATCGTTGGGTATATGTAATGGTAAGGAGATGCGCACTCTTCCCAATCCATTCCCATGCTAGAGAGAAGAGTAAGCTTGATCTATCAAGCAGCTGCAACAACAGACGGTGATCGCAACGGCACGGCCCTGGCCTTGAGCGGCCGCTTCATGACCACAGTGAACTCGAGCTTCTCAGTGAGGTCCACGTCTTCGCCATCGGCCTCGAGCCACTTGAACTCCCTCACAAGGTTGGCTACGAAGTACTCGAGGTGTAGTAGCGCCAGCGCCATGCCAGGGCAGACCCTCCGCCCGGCACCGAATGGTATCATCTTGATCTCCTTGCTCCCCGTTAGGTCCACTTCCTCCCCTTCCCCGCCGGGTAGGAACCGCTCCGGCCGAAACTCCGAGGGTGCATCCCACACCTCCTCGTCTAGGCCGATGTCGCCCACCGCAAAGTTCACAGGTGTGCCAGCGGGCACACGGTACCCGTCCAACGTCGTGTCCTCGTGCACGGCGTGTGGGAGCACGTAGTGGCCCGGTGGATGGCGTCGGAGCCCCTCCAACACCACAGCCTTGAGGTACGGCATCGCTTGCAGGTTGTCCTCTCGCACCTTGCCATTGGCACCGACGGAGCTAGCCACCTCGTCCCGCAGCCTATCCTGCATTGCTTGGTTCTTGACCAAGTTCGCTAGGATCCACTGCAGTGTGGTGGCCGTGGTGTCGGTGCCAGCGCTAAGGAACTCGGAGCAGAGGCTCACGATCTCGTCGTCCGTGAGCGTTCTGCCGCTGTCCTCGGGGATGATCAGCTTCACCATGGAATCCACGTAGCAGTCTCCGTCTGCACCAGCCTCCCTCCTTGCTTGAATCAGCGGTACAAAAAGCTCTTCCTGCCGCCGCCGCAGCAAGATGAGCTTCTCCCATCGCCGTCGGAACACGATCTTGGTGACCGCCGGCACAAAGGAGAAGACTTGGAAGCTGAGGAAGTTGCTGAGCAGCTCCCGCTGTGTGGCCTCGATGTCTCGCACGCGCGCGTCCTCGAGGTGGTCGCCAAAGCACATGTACACCAGGAGGCAAAACATGGCGTACTGGAACGGCTCCATCACGGTGACAGGGCGTTCCCCGTTCCCTCCGTCCGTGCGGACACGGGAGACAAGGATGTCAAGCACCCACCGCCGTGCGGGGGAGAATGCCCGGAGTCGTGCCGGGTTGAGCACACCCGCTGCAAGGTTCCGCCGCAGCGTACGCCACGTGGTGCCGTAGGGGGAGGAGCTGATGTTGCGGCCCCCACTAGTGAGCACGATGCCCGAGGCTGTCACAGGCGGGCGGGAGGCGAACATCACTCCGCGCTGCACAAGCGCACGATGCACAGCCCCACGGGCTGCCACGAAGATGGTGGGACGCGCCTTCCCGAGTGGCGCGAAGGTGAAGACCGGACCGTACTCCCGCGTGATGCGACGGAGCATGGGCTCCATGTCGAAGTCACGGCGGGCTAGGAAGAGGAGCGGGCCCACCACCGGCAGTGGCGCCGGACCGGGTGGGAGAGGAGGGAGGGATTCGTCGGTGGCATTGATCTTGCTTGGACTGCGGGCACGGGCACGCAGCAGGAGCGAGCAGAGGAGGCAGAGCAGCATGGTGAGAGAGTAGAAGAGCCAGTCCTCCATGGCCAGTGGTGGCTATGTGGTCGTGATCGTGCTCGACAGGGATTATTCTGGGGAGGGTAACTTATATGGCCGTTATCTAGGAATGTTTAGGTGCCGGTGGGAAGTGGTTGGCTGTGATGGAAGCAATCTGATGATTTTTTTTCCCAGTGGCCGGTGGTGAGTGTTGAAGTCATGGGGGGGCACTCTGATTGCGGTTTATGTGCTGAGTAGAACTGAGTGGAAAGTGTGGAATTTCTCCATGCTCTGCAGAATACGATACTGTATCTGTGGGGTAACTTGCCTGCAAGAGTGGCTACCTGCTTTTTTGTTAGGTACTCCATGAAAACCACCTGAATCACAGGTTTCCTATTGCTGCTGATATGGAAACCTCGAATCACAGGTTTCCTATTGCTGCTCATGCAAGTAGCACCACTCGAAGATTTGTACTGTCTGAAGTGACCACGGGCTGGACCTAGTTACTGTACATCAGGGGCACAAACAGTGGACACCCGTAGGTTCAACAATCTGCACCCCTAGCACTACCTAATTGCTTTTGATTTTAGGGCTAATTATTATTAGTTTTGGGTACTTTAGACCCATCCACATATATGAGAAACACTTCCACCTAATTGTAGTTGCCATACCTATTTAGATTTTTATGTTCATATGTGTTGTTTTGCTGTGCATTTCTTAATTGAAACCATTACTTATCTCTTGTGCACTTCCACTTTGTTGTTTTGCTGGATCTCACATGTTGCTTGGCATATGGAGATCACATTGGTACCTTATCTGAAACTTATAACTGCAATTTCTACATTGTACAACTGGCTAATCTACCAGCGAGTTGAACAACCACATTGGTACTTGGTATCATCACTTGATAGGGCACCTCCAGGGCAAAGTGTTCCCAAAAGGGTTTGGGTGGCTTTTATGTTAATGCGAATCCATTCATTCCTTTTAGCATCACATGATTCATTATTCCAGGGGAAAGTCACCAACTAGTGCTTGATATCGTTGATTGTGATAGTACCTCGAGGCCTCAAAGACTCAAAGTACACTACAAAAGGGGTCGTGTGTTAGTAACTTTTTTCTTATTATGTGCACCTCTTAAAAATGTAAGGGCATTAGTTGGTATGAAATTATGCATTGAATTATTTTTGGCGTGATTTCAATGATACATATCTCTGGGATATTGTTTTGCGATCTGATATCGAATGTCTTATTCTTGTGATAGCTGTCATATCTTTTTGCTCTTGACAACGTTTGCTGGGTCTGTTTTTAATCACTTTTTCAATGACTGCTATGTGCATGCAGTGCTAACATTGCTAGCATCTGGAAGCCCTCCCCCTCCTTCCATCTGTCTCATACATGTGTTCGCTGGTTACCATCAATGCTAATCTCAATTACTTGGTAGCCATATATGAAGAAAATAGCTGCTAATGCACAAATGAAAAATACCAGCAGCCAGTTAGAATACTGCAAACTGAATTGGCTATCAAACACAGTTATCAGTTGTCAAGTGCCAAATAACCAATAATTATACTAAATTACTCAATGCTGATGAGCTGAAGAATGAAGTAAAAAACTCAGATAAAAGAACGACTTACAGTCTTACAAGCAGATGCTGTTTTAAGTCCAGATTACTGTTTTCAAGAATTTGGGTGATGAGAAGCCAGACTCTCTGAGAATCTATAGGATATATGTCAATCTGTATAAAGCCTAGTGCAAGTGGTGCTTTATCCTGTATTTTTCAAAAATTCTAAATGTGCTAATAGTATACTGTAAACTGCAATGTTTTTCTCTTGCTTTTCTATTTCAGTACAAGGGAGTTGAAATGATAGCGGATTTGCTCTTTTCTTGTTTTTATAAAATAGAAACTAAATCTTCTCGGTCCATATCCTTGGAAAAATGACTGATGGTGTTCTCTTTGCTCACTGCACGTTGATTCATAATAGGATCATTTGTGTTATTCTCTGAGAATGTATGATTGTTCCTTCATTTTTGGTACCTAAGAACAACCTTTGTGAAAACATTGGGAAAAAACTAACTGTCAATAAAGGTATGGTTCATTTTATTTTCAGGGATGTTGAATAGTTGCCTCAAAATAGATTTATGTTCATTTTGTGTGTGTTTGGCACTGGCTCATTTTGAACTTGCATCTTGTAGGACCTGAAGTATGATGCAGTTGAGTCAACGTACAACACAAAGCATAATGTACCAAGGTAAAGGTTTAACTGGTGCACATTGCTCATTGAACTAGCAATGGGATAAATTCCACTTATCATTTACATCTAAAGTCTAAGCCATTGTTCTTTAACAGGAGAGAGTCACCCTGGAAGGTGGACGTAGAATCATCAGGAGTTCCTGCAAAGCTTAGGTTGCTTGAGCAGGAATTAATTAACCTGGAAAAGGTAGTGAATGGAGATTTATCCAAGATTCCATTGGTGATGAGAAAACAAGTGAAAAGATACCAAACTCTCGCTGGGAAAATTGATGATCTTTGCAAACGGATGGTAGGCCTTCTCAACTGAATAGCATTTGCCTGATTGTTTCTGTTGAATCACCATAGTGTTCATTTTCCAGGATACAATGAAAGATTCTTGCATGTTGATACTTTATGCTTCCTTTGTGCATGATTATAATTGTTTGGTGAATATATTGTCCAAAGACAGTAGCAGTTTCCAGTTCCAGCCACTTATCAGATTAGTTGTTTTGATTTGTAGTGCTGGGAGGTGTCTCTGCCTGACCTGTGGTACTTGCATTTAAATTGGAAAATCTCTTCTTTCTAACATTCTACTTAATTCTTTAAAAAAAGTGAGGTAATTGATTATGAAGAAAATAACAGTTCCTTTGTTAGTGGAAATCATGCCTAACAGTAGTAACCTTTTTTTCTAGTATGTTTACCCCCAGTATGCTGGTCATTCCTAATGCAAGTATGCTCTGATTCATTTAATCCGCCATGTCTTATACATGCTATTAATGGAAGTTTAGGTTGATAGTAGGAGGTCAGGAGTTTCTTTCTTTTTTCTTTTTGGCAAAGCAACGTCCTATTATGAACTACTTTAGCAGGAAAAGAAACTAATGAATATGTATCTGTGCAGCAAACTAGTGACCCTTGTGATTCAACACTTAGCTCGGAGTTCAGAACGCAGCGGCAAACAGAATTCCTGCTAGAAGCATTCCACCTTCAGCACCGAGCAACTGAAACAAGGCAGAAGCTGAGCGCACTGCAAGCAGAGACCGCAAAAAGCAGCTTCGGTGATGAGCTAACAGCAGAAGCCAAAATGTGCACAAGAAGAGCACTAAGTTCAATTAGGAATAACTTCAAGGAAATCCAGCGAAGCTTGGAGATTTGGCTGGCAAGGATTCTTGGAGACCTGGAGGGTATGCTAGCAAGGGATGGTGCCTCACGGATTAGGGAATATTTTCTGTCTCCGTATGCTTCTGCTGTTCGGTGAATGGTCGCCTTCCCCTTACAACTATAGGGATTCCTTGAACGCCCATCAGCAGGTAAAATATCAAGTTCATGCTCACTCGTGCAGCCCCTTGACCTTTATGGCGAGCATTAGACGAGTTGAAGAGAAATGATCTAGGATCGTACCAAATTTTACAGGCAGAAAACGAGAGAGAGAGAGTGATTTCTGCAAAATAGAAAACTTTCACCTTTCCCCAGTGGTCCCAAATTTTGACCTCAAATTTGATCATGTCCTAGATCAGTTATCTTCATGTATGTCTAATTTACGTCAAGAATCTCATGAGGCATGGTCTTATCCGTACCTTAGGCACGGTTGCATGAAACTGAGGTTGTTAGTGTATGTTGTTGCTCATGCTGGTACCATGCGACTCGCCATAATGTTTGCACATAGGCGTTGATCTGTTCGCAGGCTTTGTCTGGCTCTATAGCTCTCCATTATGTTAGGATTTGTAAAGCTGTATGTTTATGGTTCTGATGGATTCACCTAACCGTATGTAGAACACATGCCTTGGATGTACTAAACTGTGTTGCTGTCAGTTTGTGATTACTGATATGTATGTAGTACGTGCATTTCCAACTGTTGAGCAATCTTAGATAATGAAACAGAGGATTGGACGCAGCGATGGATGGATTGGTAAAACTTTAGCACGATACACCAATCACAAGTAGTTACCTGGGCTGCCAGGTGCCCTAAACATGCATGGACTGACATTTCCTTGTCTCCTGACTGATCCCCTCCTATCTTTCCCAGCTCCAAACTAATCCCTCCCCCCACCCCATCTCCAAACTGAAACATAAACTCTCTGTATACTTATACCAGATTAACTGATTGTGTGTCCCAACAGCATATCACCAAGTTCTGCTGAACTGAATTCGGTTCAAAGGTACTGAGCCTGTATCCTCTCCTTGTTCTCCTCCCACCACAGCTTGGCGTTCAGCTCGGCAAACCTCTCCCGGCTGCAATGCAAAGCAAATGGCCCATTCATCAGTAAACCATCGCATCGCATGTAACAAATGGTTCGGTAACTAAGTAAGTAGTCGGAGGGATCGACATGACCTGAACCTGACGCGGCGCAGCTCCCTGGTGCCGTCGGGGAGCTCCCTGACGGTGATGTAGACGCCGGGCTCGTCCTGGATGATCCACTCCGTTACCTCCATCTCGCTGGCGTTGCTGATGGACACGTCATCCCTCGACGAGGTGGTCGTCCTCGCCGCCTCCGTTGCGGCGGCCTCCGACGCCGCGGGGCTCTTGCCGGCTGCTCCGTTCTGCCGCTGCTGCTGCTGCTGGTGCTGCCAGGCCCGCTCGGAAGGGTTGGACGAGGACGGCGGCGGCGGCGACAGCGGGCGGAAGCTGTGCTGCCGCGCGGCGGCCGACGGGGGCGGCGCCGGGCGCGCGAAGGCGCCCCAGCTGATCCTGTCCGGGGTGAGCGGCGCCGGCGATGGGGTGGCGGCAGGGCTCCCTGCCATGGAGCCCACCTGGGACTGCGAGTAGAAGGATTCCCTCTGCAAACAAAACAAACACGCAGCTTTAATCGATCGATCGCGTCTTTTGATGCGTGCAACGAAAGACAGGTCCAAGAATGGGCATGCATAGGATGGTGACGTGGCATGACATGTGAGCATCGCCCTGAAACGCCAAAGGAAGAAGACAAGATGGTGACCTCGGCGTCGTCGTCGCGCGGCGGTGTGGGGAGCACCTGGCGGCTGAAGCGGCGCACGTTGTAGAGCTCCATGATGCGGTCGTTGTTGTCGCCCCACCACTTCTGCGCCTGCCACTTGTCGTACATCTCGCGGCTGAATCGTATGCGCTTCAGGTCGTTGCCGGCGCCGCCGGGGAGGGACACGAAGGTGATCTGCACGCCGGGCTCCACCTGCGCCACCCACTCCCTCGCCTCGCCCTCCGCGCGCCCGCCCAACTCCCCCCACGCCGGCGTGGAGCTCGCGCTCGACGCGCCCGTGCCGCCGCAGCCGCCCAGGTACGTCGCCGGGGGGACTGCCATGTCGTCCTGCACCACGCCCGGCCGGTAGTAGCCGCTGCGGTAGATGGAGGTCGCCCGGCCCCTCGGCGGCGGCGATCCCCCGCGCCTCTGCTGCGCGCCCTGACGGTGCGTGCCGGACAGCTTCAGCACCATGTCCTTGAGCTGCACACATGGCGCGCCAACAACAAACCAACCAATCAGCTGGTGGATTACGTATATTGCAGCACTTGCATGACTGCATCTCAGAGTAAAATGATCGACATTCAAACACTGTCACTGTGAAGCAATGCATGGTTCATCAGTCAGTGTTCCAAAGCCACATGTCAGCATCAGGCTGCAGAATTCAGAGAAAATCGCATTCTTTCAGAGTTCAGTGATTTTAAAGCAGAGTATGCCGATTTCGAGTGACCTCTCCACTATTTTGGACTTCGGAGCATATGGAAATGTATGGATTTTACTGTCTGATCTCCAGCAACATTCAGTCTTCTATTCAGAGGTCTCACACTGAAGCAGAGTTTTTTGCCGGCCAGTACTACTGCTGCCCGATCAACTAGCACATATCTGCATCATCATCTACATATTTGGTTATATAAGAACTGGAACACTTTGACCTACGTACGTTGCTGTTAACCTAACATTTTCCACTTATCTGCATTACCCATTAGGTAGAGGTAGAGCCGTAGAGGCTAATCTTTGACTACCATTGAACACCACACTTTACGGTCACAGTGCCGGTGGAGCTTCTGTATCTCCTGATGGCTCCGGTCAAATATGAATTGCTAGTGTTACCTCTTTAGGGGTCAGGCAATGACATGTTTTCAAAGATTGTCTTAGGTCCACTGTTTGACCTATACCTACCTAATCAGCTATACTTATATTTATTCAGTTCAGACCCCAGAATGTCATGTTGCTCACACTGTCACAGTAGAGTAGTGGAGAAGACTGATGGTAGTTTTCACACTTGATGGTATGCCTGTGGTAAACCCTTATTCTACCATGGGGTAAAAACAAAAAAAAAAGCAGAGAAGCAAGTTTGTTTGGAGGTACAGTTAGGGCCACTTAAAACAAGGATGGATTCTCTGGCAATGTTCACTTTACTTTATCCTCTTTTCAGCTTCAACACATGCTCTCACTTGTATGTTTCATCTACAGTTGAGTTTTCCCCTTTGATGATACTCCTACCATGCATGCAATGCATGCATCTTTTCAGGCCCGGTGGCCTCTTTTCCAACTAAGATTTAAAATAAACTGATGATCCCAATGCTTGGAGGATTCTTGCCTTGCTTCCGGGTGCAATGCAAATAAAGCATGTCTTTTGCATTTTGTAGGTATGCACTAGTACTGCTACTGAACCCCCAAATCCAATCCATCCATCTCTCCTTTCGAGAAAGCAATGAAGAAGCCATGTATCGTTATATCAGTCTCGTCTGATGAACATGCATGCCTACATACTTTACTGACCCAAAAGCCAAAAGAAAAGAAATATAGTAGAAATGTACAAGGCCAGAGGATAGGAAGTTGGAGCTGAAAGAAAGCTTCTTTAGATGATATATAAGATAAATATATCAGAAAAGAACATAGGAGTAGTCCATGGCCGCACTTTGTGCTTTCCTGAATTTGTTCGAGGATGTCTTGTGCCTCTCTTTCCATCTCCGAGCTAGGGAATGGAAGGACATGACACAAAGTGAAAGGCGATAGTATCTACCAGCAGGCAGGCCTGAGCCTACACTATCTGCACCCTAATTTTGACCGTCAAAGTCTTTGATGTGCGTGTTCTTCAGATCAGTCCTGTTTGGAAACATCCGATCCTAAATACATTAAAGCAGCAGACGACACTCACTAGAGTGGTTCAGTAATTTAAATTGTTCGGTTAAAATGCTTAGCTGGACTTCAAATGGATCAGAGCAAGTAGGACAAAACTATCCTTGCTTTCGTATGATTAACTGTGAGCTTTCTGCAGGCAACTAACCGGTAAACGTACTCTTGCATTGCAAGCCTATGATCAGTCGAACCACACAAAGTTTTTACTGCTCTTTTTGTCCCCCAGCCTGTTAAATAGTTAGAGATTTCACATACAGTAGGTGATTTGAATTTGAAAACCATACTATCTGAACTTGGGTGGAACAACAAACGGTCGTGAACAGAAGAGGGGAAAAGGCGCGCTATGAACTTTGAACTTAAAGGCAGGGCGATCAGATTGATCTAGAAGCATAGCATTTTAGCATCATGGATGGATATATTAAAACAAAAAAGGAGAAAAAGGAAGAGAGGGAGAGAGCTTCCAGGAGCAGCCTGCTCTGGTGTCGTTGTTTGGCTTTGCCGAAAGAGACCTTCGTTCTTCTTCTCTTTCGCTTTAATTTCTTTTTGTTTTTTCTTCTTGTTTGTGGCGCTCACTCGCTCAGCAAGAGGTAGCCAAGCATCTCATCGATCTGCTTTAGCGTTTCTTCTTTGATCATCCGATTAAAGAAGAAGAGATCGACAAAAGCAAAAAAAGGGAGAAAAAATTGTTATTCTACGTAGTACGTACTCGAATCCAGTGGAGTGCTGCTAAATTATGCTTTACTTGCGCTGCCGTTGCTTGAGCTTTGTGTATACTACACTACACATGCTACCAGCAGCTATCTCGGCATGGACGACGATGGTAGCATGGAGCCCACGGCCGGCCATGGAGAAGTATCTGATTTTACAGGAAGGGAAGGGCGGTCGTGCGAGTGTACAGGAGACTGAGGTTCCGTTTTTAGCTTCGACTTCACCTGTTTTGTGCAAAACAAGGCACTCTAGTATGAAACTGTTTTGTAAGCTGAAGTTAAAATGAATTAGAAGCTGGGTGAAACTATTCACCGGCCAAGCTGAAAACGGTGCCTAGGGAGAGGAGAGGAACGGAGGACGATCGATGGGGCCATGCCATATGGCATCGGGATCGACGCCAACAGTCTCATGCATGCAGAGCAGGGCAGTGGCATCGATCCAAGGAAAGGAAAGCAAGGAAAGCAAAAGAAGCCCCGGCTCCGCCTGCCATGATTCGGTCTGGATGCCGACACGCGCGCAACGATCCCAATCTCTCATTCTCATCTCCTCTCCTCGGTAGCCGCGCCGGCGCGACCCGACCACCGTGTCCGTGGGCAGGGCAGCCATGGATGTCATCCATGGCTGCGCCTGCGCACAGAGCCAGCGCCATCCCCACCGCGGCGGGGTCCAACGGAGCGAGCTGAGCTGAGAAGGCCACTGCACGACATGTCGCCGATTTCGGGGGCGCTGCCGACGAAAGCGACGCCACGCCCACGCCTGCTTCACTGATGACTACTCCTGCTCGGCTGCTCTCTCTTATTATTATGCTAGCTTATTCCTTGTTATTAGTACTTGTCCACTAGCTAGCTGGCGCAATCATCATGCCAAGCCAATCCTATACCTGCTGCTTTATTAGCTTAATATAATCTCCTTTTGTTTAGTATATATAATTGCTGTTACTAGTGCATCCAAATTTAAACAAACCCTCACTTATGTTGTGTTTATGATTAACTTTTGAATCTTTGAAATGTTTTACTATTTGATGAGTTCATTTATACAATGGATAGAAGTTATGAATGCATAATCCATCGATACATCCTAGGAATTGAATCTCCGATGCTGAGAGAGAAATTAAAGAGCCCATCTATATATCATCAGTCTTACCGCAAGCAAGCAGCTACAGCTAGGTACTGGAGCTACCAAGAAACAACAAGAACATGACTGCAGGATGGAGGTATATAGCCAGCCAGGGAAACAAATAAATGGAAGAGCAAGATGTGGCAAGAGCGAGCTAGACAGAACGCACGCACCTGGGAGGTGAGCGACTTGACGGGGTCCCTGCACGTCGGGGTGTCGCCGCCGGCCGAGCGCCCGGCGTTGTCATCGCGGTCCCGGCCGCCGCCTTCTTCTTTCACGCAGGCGATGCAGGCCAGCATCTTGAGCTTCTGCTGCTGCTGCTGCTCCGGCCGGCCGGTAGTCTTGATCGACTGACTATTCCCTTCTTCTTCTCCGCCTCCTCCCTGCTGCTAAGGTATAGTAGCTCTCTTCGGCGGTCGGCTTCTTAGCTTCTTATGATCAGTTCAGACAGATACTAGCCAGTGTCACGGCGGTGCACCCCCAGGTAGCTGCAGGGACGACGACGAGTGTAGTGCTTATATAGGAGGAGTGTGGATGGATCGCGGTGGTACGGTGTGCAAGCAACAAGTGATGGAATGCTCTCAAGACTCCCAGCAGCAAGCTAGCTTATAAATAGCTACTCCTGCTCTGCTGCTTTATATATAGCTAGCAGGCAAGTGTGTGGTGTTGCATTTATTTATAAATAAGCAGGAAGGGCCGGATCGATCATGCTTCGGTGGTAGTGCAGTGCTAGAGTACTAGCCGTGCAAGGATGGCTCCGGCGAGCATGCTTCGCTTGCATTGGGCCTGCCTATCTCTCTCTGCCTGGCCCACTAGCTAGAGTGACTGTCCACTGGGCTCAGCAATGCACCAGAATATGATTCTTCTTCTCTTCTCGTTTTAGTGGTGGAGACAACTGTAACTGCATACGTACGTACTGTACTGTTGCGGTAAAAGGAAAGATCCTGTAGACGAGACGAGTACTATGCATCAGTACGTAGTAGGTGCCGCTATACTAGCAGCTACTCCTCACTCGTATCCATTGCTGCATTCCATCCGAATGGTGCTAGCTGCATGCGGCGTGCAGCAGCTGATGATCCATCATCCAGCCAAGCCAAGCATGCAAGTACTCATCTCCTCCTGCTGCTGCTAGCTCTCTGTATACTGTTGTGCTGCTGGCTTCTGGCAGCTGCCGGCCGCCCAGTCTGGTCGGCCGCTAGCTCCTACTAGTAGGTGCCTGCACTGACCTTGTTGCATTGCATTTGCAGCAGAGCCAGAGCAGGCCAGGCCGGCCTCTTCTTTTGTCGATCTCTCCCCGCTCGTGTCCCCGCTCCGCGTGATCATCTCTGACCACGTACATGGGCGCGCTGATGGGCACATACATGCATGCCAATGCAGGTGCATGAAGGAGGGAGGCGCCATGAAGGACCTCCAGATTACATTAGACGCTGACAGCAGAAATATAATGGTCTGATCAGATGAACAGGAGGATCGGAGGTTATCATGAGGTAGCAGGCCGATGCATCGTGCTAGCTAATTACTTGATTGATGGCGCGTGCCTGCCCCTTGAAATTAGAGGGTTATTAAGAGTGCGCCCATGATGGAGATGAGGCCATGAGGCCAGCCATCAGTCATGCATCTCCAGCAATATTCCATCATTTGCAGGTGGGGCGGATGATGCATGATACTAGTGCACTATCATTTGCATGCACAAATAAAGCCACTACACTTCATCACTAGTGTACGTGCATTGAAAATATATGCAGCACTAACTAAACCTTCTCTTAATCTTTGACCATGCATCAACATATAAGCGACGTACGTACGTACTAATACAGGTCCATCTTTTTAAACTTTGACGGTCACTATTAATTGATGATTGTGTAAAAGAAATACAAATCGTCATTATGAACAGCAAAAGATTTAATACTAATCGCTGCTCAAATTAAATGAAGTTTCACCTTCTACACATAATAAACAAGTCAATAATATTATACCATGTGGGCGCTTAGGAGTATTATACTAGACTGAGTAGTTCACTTATGGTTCGCGCGTGCATGCATATGCATATGCATGTGCATGTGGCCACCTGACCTAAGTTGCCCAACTTTCTCGCCCGAGGGCTTGCTTAAGTGGATTAGGCTTAAGTAGCGGGCATCATGTCTTGGTTAATATAAGGAGTGGCTTAATTAACCACATCCATGACGACGACGTGGAGCTCACGGCGCCCCAATGCATGATCGATGTAGCTAGCTAGGATTAAGATGGCATTGGCAATGGTACACTTTGGAATTGCTTTGCATTGTGCGGCATGCTAGAAGTAAGAAGAAGATGCACATGCTACAGATGGAAAGGTAGGCAGCAGCCACAGCCAGGTCATGTTTGTTTGCAGGTGACGTGACGCGGGCCGGCATGCTGCGTACGGACGGGACGGTGACGGGACCGACTGCGGACGGCCGGCCAATCTCCGGCCGGCACGCCGACGCGTAGGCGAGCAGTAGTCGTAGGCAGTAGCAGAACATCGGGCGGCGCGGCGCCCAATGGATCGGAGTAGCTGCTAGCTAGCCCCTCCTCTGCATCCTCCGACATAACAAAATGCTCAGGAATCTTAAGGCCCGGCACGGCCGTCGTCTCTCTCTCTCCGGCCACGGCCAGCCGGCCAGCCAACCAACCGGCCGGCCGGCACAGGCGCGATGATGGCAGTACACACTGTCGCTGCACACGAATGCCCACGACACGCATGATGATGAACACGCACGCACGCACGCACGCATCCATCAAAGGCAGCTAGGAGTATGCTATAGCCGCGGCCGCCATCATGCATGGGGATCCAAATGCTAAAAGCGCCCGCCATCGATCTCTCCTCTCGTCGCCATGGCCGCCGGGGACCATCCGTGTCCAGTGTAGGACACTTCCGGCCGCCTACCAAAAAGCTACGCAAGCAGCTATGTAGACGAAGGCTGGAAGCCACAAGCAGCAGCAGGGGTCTGGTGGTCTCTGGTCAGGTCGTCGTAGAATCCATCCATCCATCCCTTTGGGCTTTGCTTTTGCAGCACCTGCGTGCTAGGCTGCTGCTATACCTAGCTAGCGCGCCGCGATCGATGAATTCTGAATTTCTGATGGATGGATTTGATTTCCGGCGACCGATCGCCATGCGCGCGCGGTGTGCTTTAATTTCTGCTTTCAGACTCACTCACTGCAGGCATGGAGATCCATCGTTTCACTTTCATCCATCCAACTACCCAAGGACACGCATGGAAAGGGAAAGGAGGCGATCTCCATGATCCATCGGCCTCGGGCCCTCGGCCTCTCCATGTACTCCCGGTCCCGGCCGGGTCTCTGCAGGCAGGCTGACTGGCTGAGGCGACGCAGGCGTAGGGAACAAAGAAAGAAAGCTAAGATTCGATCGTACGCCGCGACCGTCCTATACATGGACGGCATGCCAGTCTTCGTGCTCCGAGCGCCCTGCATGCCTTCTTCCTCCACGGCGGCGCAGGTGGTGGCACCAGCATCTGTCTCTCTTGTTCAAAGCAGGAGCAGCCCCCTCCTCCTCGGACAATCTACTGTACATTCTTCTTTTTAGGTCTTGTTCGGATCCACCCAGCTAAAGTTTAGTTGCTTTTTTTAGCTAGGTAAAATTTTAGATGAGGATATCTGGATCCACTATCTAAATACTAGTTGAAGAGTCATTTATCTATAGTACCCCTCCTCACCCATCGCATCAATCTCCTCTGTCCCTTATTATCTTCCTCCATGTGACACACTAGCGGTGCGCCAGGCGACGACGCGCAGGGCAACGGCGGGCGGAGCAGGCAAGCATAAGAGGCTCCTCCTCAATCCCCCGCTACTCCAGCTCCGGATTTGGGAGGGGGACGCCACGGAGGATGTGGCCGGATAGGAGGAGGACGGTGTGGAGCATCAGCCGACGGACCCATGGGAGCTCCTCTATAAGCCTGCCGGGTAGGTTGCCAACATGCGTGCGGTGGCGGACAGCATCCCGGTGCTGACCAACACCTACGGCTTCAACGGCCATGGTGGCTTCGCGACGCCAATGAGGAAGTCGTCGCCATCGCCGCCGGTGGCTTTGCCAGCCACCAAGGCTCCGGCATGCGGGTACTACCACATGCTCGTGCATCTTATCTTGTAGCGCCAGATGCAGGCCACTCAAGTCCGCTCAAGGGAGGGGCGCGCGGAGAGGCGGCACCGGAGGGGAGAGGCGCGTGGGAGGGTGGGGGTGCGCAGGAAGGCGTGCGGGGAGGGGCGGCGCGGGGACCGGTGAGCGTGAATGAATGGGGTATTTTGGTCTTTAGGTGGTTTAGCTGGGTTCAACTAGCTAAAGATCTTTAGCTGCAGTTAAAGTTTAGTTGGATCCTGTTCCGATCCAAAATAGCTAAATTTAGTCCGCTAAACTTTAGACCCAAACAGAACCTTATTTACACACTGCTCCTAACCGTCCATTTGTTCCCACCATAGCCAATATTGACACCCATGCTCCATTAGGATGATGAGGCCAAAAGGGTCAAGACTGGATACTGATGCGGTGATGTGGCGAGTTACGTACTGAAATAGTCGTAGCTCATATTTTTGTAACCTCAACAATTCTCTTATATGCAATATAAAAAGTATAATAGGGTTGCAAATGAGACAGCTACTGAAGCTGAATTAAACGATTTTCATCATGCCCGCCAAAAATTAATTACTCCATACAAATTTGATTTAAGTTACGATAATCCACCAAACTTTAATTGTTTAAATATATTTACTAATTTTCAAAATTTGAAACCATGCTCCAATTTTGAAAACCATTCATACGTCTTTGAACAGTTATGAAACAGTCGCAGAAGGAACCTAAAGTGTTTTCAAGTAAGGAACCTAAAGTGTTTTCAAGTATCAGATGTTTCTTACTCCCTCCATCCCAAAAAGAATGCAATTCTCGCTTCCCAAGAAGTCAACCAATTTTAAATTATATCAAATTTATACAAAATATTACTAATATTTATGGTACAAAATAAATATCAATAGATTAATCATGTAATATATTTTCATGCTAAATTATTTGGAGATGTAAATGTTAATATTTTTTTAATTTTTATCAAATTTGAAACTGTTTTACCCTCGAGAAGCGAGTTAATTTTTTTTTGAGTAAATCGCTTTCCGAGAATTTTCAAAATGAAAGAAAAAGCTATTTTAGCCACGGCCATGTCAGCCCACGGGCCGGCCTTAAAGATTGATCGAGCTGGGCTGGCTCAAGCCACCACCATCCTGTAATTGCGGCCCGCACCGGAGCCCGAACCATTCTCCCACCCAACAAAAAGCCCTAACCCCCTCGCAGATTCAGGCAAAAATCCCTCCGTCTCCGGCGGACAAAGAAGGAAGGGGAAAACTATGGCGTCCGTCGCCGCGCCGAGCGCCTCGCAGGCGGGGAAGCGCCCGGCCACCGGCGGGCGGGAGGGCGACCAGATGGTCGTCACGCCGCTGGGCGCCGGCAGCGAGGTCGGCCGCTCCTGCGTCCACTTGACATTCAAGGGCCGCACCGTCCTCGTAGGCACTCCATCCCCCCTTCCTTGCAAACCCTACCTGCTTTTGATTCCTTGCTGCTGCTGTTGCTGATTGGTAGTCTTGTTGCGATGCGGCTAGTTCGACTGCGGCATCCACCCGGCCTACTCCGGCATGGCAGCGCTGCCCTACTTCGACGAGATCGATCCGTCCACTATAGACGTCCTCCTCATCACCCAGTAATCTCCTCTCTCACTTTGACCCGATCCCACCTGCCTCTCCCGCAAGTATGCACGCCTAATTTGTGAAATTAATGATTGTAGCTTTCACTTGGATCACGCAGCCTCGCTGCCGTACTTCCTGGAGAAGGTAATGCCTACAGATTTGCGCTATATTTTGGTGCTGCGAGACTTGTTTGTTGTGATGCTGCTTGGTGCCTGAAACTTCCCGGGTAATTTCCACAGACTACCTTCAAGGGCAGGGTGTTTATGACCCATGCCACGAAGGCTATTTACAAGCTGCTGCTTATGGATTATGTCAAAGTCAGCAAAGTTTCCGTGGAGGATATGCTGTATAATGAGAGTGACATTGGTCGCTCTATGGAGAAAATTGAGGTATGCTATTGCCCTTTGCTTGTCTGTTGTTTCCCTTTCCACAGCAGTAAATGGAACTGTTGCTTAGATCCACGCATTATTTGATACAAATATTCGGTGTGCCTGATGATGTGTTGAGGTTAGCTAGCTAGTGAATTGCCAACAGATAACTTGTTACATTCTTTGGAAGCCTGTTCAGGAATCGGGACAGGTGTACTAGATAAGGGGAAAATATGCGTGCTTTAAGATGATGAAATTGTTGCCTAGAATCTATGTCTGTGATGTATAATTGATTTTCCATAGTGAAATTATATTCGATCTCTCTACCTTTAACTCCGCCTCATGATGGTAGCACCTATTTTAACCCTTTTAAGTGCTTATATGTTAGTGCAGCTCTGGTTGGCAAACAATCCTTATAATGAGTATTGCTTATGATACTCTGCTTAGTGCAGCATGTCATATCTGCTCACCTTTTCCCCTGAAAATCATATATTTTATTAATCTACAAATGCAATTTATCCAGAGAATGCGCATTTTATTAATCTACAAGTGTTGCGCAGGTTATCGATTTCCACCAGACATTGGAAGTTAATGGCATACGCTTCTGGTGCTACACTGCTGGCCATGTACTTGGTGCCGCCATGTTCATGGTGGATATTGCTGGTGTGCGCATTCTTTACACAGGTGACTACTCCCGTGAAGAAGACCGGCACCTACGAGCTGCTGAGCTCCCGCAGTTCTCCCCAGATATTTGCATTATTGAGTCGACTTATGGCATACAACAACATCAGCCCAGGATTGTACGTGAGAAGCGCTTTACTGAGGTCATCCACAATACTGTTTCACAGGGGGGCCGTGTTCTTATCCCAGCATTTGCTCTTGGCAGAGCACAAGAACTGTTACTTATCCTTGATGAGTATTGGTCCAAGCACCCAGAGCTCCATAAGATTCCAATCTACTATGCCTCCCCGCTTGCGAAGAGGTGCATGTCTGTCTACCAGACATACATAAACTCCATGAATGACAGGATTCGGAACCAATTTGCGCAGTCCAATCCCTTCATTTTCAAGCATATCGAGTCCTTGAATAGCATTGAGAACTTTCATGATGTAGGTCCTTCAGTGGTGATGGCTAGTCCAGGTGGTCTTCAGAGTGGTCTCTCTAGGCAGCTTTTTGATAAGTGGTGCACGGATAAGAAGAATGCTTGTGTTATTCCAGGCTATGTTGTGGAGGGGACCCTTGCAAAGACCATAATCAACGAGCCAAGAGAAGTGACGCTAGCTAATGGGCTCACTGCTCCTCTTCATATGCAGGTCCACTATATCTCTTTCTCAGCTCATGCCGATTTCCCTCAGACAAGCAACTTTTTGGATGAACTTCGGCCACCCAACATTATTCTTGTACATGGAGAAGCAAATGAAATGTCAAGGCTCAAACAGAAACTTATTTCTCAGTTTGATGGAACAAACACGAAAATTGTCTCCCCCAAGAATTGCCAATCAGTGGAGATGTATTTCACTTGCGAGAAAATGGCCAAGACTATTGGCAGGCTGGCAGAAAACGTACCGGGAGGTGGAGAGTCTTCGGGTGGCTTGCTTGTGAAAAAAGGATTCACATATCAGATTATGGCTCCTGAAGATCTCCGAGTGTTCACACAGTTATCTACAGCTAACATCACTCAGCGCATTGCAGTTCCTTATTCTGGTTCTTTTGAAGTCATAAAGTACAGACTGAATCAAATATATGAGAGCGTGGAGTCAGCAACTGAGGAATCTGATGTTCCAGCACTTATTGTGCATGAGCGAGTGACAGTTCGCCTAGACTCAGAAAGCTATGTTACGCTGCAATGGTCATCTGATCCCATCAGCGACATGGTCTCTGATTCTGTGGTGTCTATGATCTTGAACATAGGCCGTGAAGGCCCAAAAGTAGTTCCAGTTGAAGAAGCAGCGAAGACCAAGGAAGATACGGAAAGGGTAGCACTAAAGGTAGTGTATTCTCTTATGGCGTCGCTTTTTGGTGACGTTAAAGTTGGAGATGAAGGGAAATTTGTCATATCTGTCGATGGAGATGTGGCACACTTGGATGGGAGGAGTGGTGACGTTGAATGTGTAAATGGTACACTGAAAGAACGGATCAAGACTGCTTTCCGTCGCATACAGGGTGCTGTGAGACCAATCCCACTTTCAGCCTCTTGATCTGGAGGCGCAAGATCATGCTTTAGAACTGTCCAACATTTTCGAGTTCAACGTTTGCCTTCATTCAGAGAGCAGCAACTTTTTTTTAGTCAAATGTCTTCTAGCACAGCTGTTGAAAACTCGAAATGATTAGTGCTGAGCCTATGTACTCCCTCAGAAACATAAGTTGTAACCTTTACGAATTTCTACTAACAGTTACTATGTGCATTAACCTGCTTTGATAAATTCTTTTTTCCCTTGTTTGATCTGTGTTTTTTTTTCATATTCATTTATGTTTGCATCATCTGCTTGTTCCAAACTTCCAATTGCTGTATTTTTGTTATGTCATCCAATCCTCCGAAGAGAAGTTACACCTGACGAATTGCTTGCAGCACTAAACAGCAGATGCAACAAAGCTACGTAGCCCCAGTGTTTGGTGATTTGCTTGTTCCGTTGTTTTCCCATGTACTACCTCCGGTTTCATATATTTTACTGTCAATCTGTTAATATACAAAAAGGGAGGTAGTATTTACTGTCAATCTGTTATGCAATTGGGAGGATCGGTCAATATCAACACTACAAATGCATATGTGACACCATTCTACACTATCAATCAGGCTCTGCAAGGATAATTCACAGGCAAACAATAAAACACTATAAATCAGGCTCTGCACGCTACTCTTTCCCTTGTGCGACACTAACCTATCAACAAGCAAGTAATCTTGTTCACTGATCAGATCGACAAGTAGTGAGGATGATCAAGGTAATAGTGACGCTTAGGAAGAGGAATGGCCACACGCAAGGCACGCCAGCACCTTGGACGCGAAGCTGCTCTTGTTCTTCTCCGGCGAAGACGACGGCGTCACCGTGGGGATGTGGGACCCGTCCTCGCCGCACTTGTTGCAGCGGTCGCACTCGTCCAAGAAGGCCCTGAAGGCGTCGACGCAGTACCTGGCCGCCTCCGCCACCGTCATGCTGTCGGCGAGCTTGTTCGGGTACGAGTCCTTGGTGTGGTCGCCGTTGAGCACCGCGGCGAGCTGGACCAGCTCCTCCTGGAACTCCGACAGCGGCGCATGCTCCACCGCCGCCGCCCGCCGCAGCTTCACCGGCTCAGGCAGGGTGACTGGACAGTCGGTGCGCGGCGTGTCGCGGGTGAGCACGGAGTCGAAGGTTCCCGCCCATGCGTCGCGCCTGGTGAGGAAGCCGTCGAGGTTGAAGATCTTCTTGACGGTGGCCGGGATGGAGGAGTGCTCGAACTCCGAGGTCGGGTACGGCCCCGACGGCGGCCCGTGCAGCACGGTTCCCGGCTCGATCCACGGCGAGACGAGGAGCGCCGGGACGCGGACGCCGAGTCGGTCGAACTGGAAGCAGAAGGGCGGCGCGCTGGCGATGCCGTCGGGGCTGGGCACGCCGGCTGCGGGTGTGGGGACGTGGTCGTAGAAGCCGCCGTGCTCGTCGTAGGTGATGACGAGGAGCGCCTCCCCCCACTGGGGGCCGGAGCGCAGCGCCTCGTAGACCTCCTTGACGAAGCGCTGGCCCTCGGCGACGTCGTGGGAGGGGTGGTCGTCGTTGCCGGGGAGGATCTTGAGGTCGAAGTAGCGCTGCTCGACGACGACGTAGTTGGGCAGCTTGCCCTCCCGGCAATGGCGCCGGAAGTCGAGGTCGAACGGGTGGAAGTTGCCGGCGTACTTGAGCTGGCGCAGGTTCCGGTAGAAGAGCGTCGACGGCGGGTACTGGTAGTAGATGCCGAAGGAGAAGCCCTGGTCATGGAGGTTGTCGAAGATTGTCCTCTGCGGCAGGCCCCAGACGAGCTGCTTGGTGTCGTTGCTGACGAGGCCGTGGGAGGTAGCCGAGTGCACGAACAGCCGGTTGGGCTGCGTCGACGCCGGCACGGACGCGAACCACCGGTCGCACACGGCGAACTCGCGCACCAGCTCGCGGTACACGGGGACGGCGTCGGGGAGGAAGCCGCTCATGACGGTGTCCGCCATGCCGGGCTTCTCCTTCTCCGCCTGCTGCACGAAGCCGCTCATGGGCGGCGCAGGCACGCCGGGCGGGGTGATGGGGGTGGCGGCGGCGTCGGCGAAGGCGACGCCGTAGACCTGCTCGTAGATGGCCTGGATGGAGTGGCCCGGGTCGGGGTCCACGTACTGAGAGCGGTCGCTGAAGCGGACGGCGCGGGAGGAGGGGTCGGAGGCGTCGACGTGGTTGGTCTCGTCGCCGGTGACGCCGTCGATGTCGGTGTTGATGGACTTCTTCATCCACCCCAGCATGTGGTCGAAGGAGCGGTTCTCCTGCACGAGCACCACCACCGTCTTGATCTTGCCCGCCATTGGTTGTGTTGTTTTCTTCTTGGATCGATCACTGTGTTGGTGATGGATCGATACAGCAGCTGTCGATGATCTTGGCAATTCCGATATAAAAAGAGTGCATGGAGATGGAGTGTAGAGACGGAAGATTTGCTGGGCTACATAGATGCTGAGCGGATATTCTAGCGTGGATGAAATGGACAGTCCCGCGTGCAAGGAAAAAACTATAACAAACAAAATAATGCAGGGATCGGAACGGAAGAAGGTTGTTGAGAAGGATCGGACAGCAAGACAAGGAAGTCGCTTGATGCTTTAGAAGATGGGGGTTAGTTTTCTTGATCGAATACTATAGGTAGCAAGCTAGAACAGAAATCATGGGACCTACTAGCTCTGTAAACGTTTCTTTTGGGTTCACAACAGTGAAAAAGCACATTTTATATTATTAAAATTGCAAAAACGGGACGCAACCGCGGCAGCCAACTCACACGCCTACCATTGCCCATTTGGGCTCCTGCTGCTGCTTTTGCTTCACACCTGGATACTCCGACGCAAGGACGAGAGCGACTAGAGACAGACCGACCAGAAAACACAAGTTGTCTCTTTTCGATTCCGTGCAGCAACCTGCTACATCTCTTTCTCATTTGCTTATGCGTCCAGGAAAAACCAGGGTGTGCCCTTGGATCGATGCTTCAAAGTTTGGATCCTTGATGATGAATCCAACTCCAACCATGAGAGTCAGTGGGTGCTGAGGCATTGTAACCAACATCTAGGGATGGTGATACCGCGCTGCAGCTACTTGGACAAAAAAGTGCGTGGCCCTTGGATCCTAGAAGACATCAACTACAGTGAGGATCGCAAATTAGGTCTTGATGAAATGGGCATGTGCTTGATGGAAAGAGGAGAAACCGCTGCAGCACCAGTAAAACAGCAATTTGATGAAGTCGATTTTACTCTAGATAGCACCACTCCTGAGGACACGACGCGCGACGGGTACACTGATGGTTTGTGGGTATTTGGATTCCATCCTTACAAAGAGGTTGTCTCTTGGTTGAGTTGGAAAACCATTGGCAGAAATAATATCAAAACATGGAACAGAATTTTACCAGAGGCCAGTGAATATATTAATCTCGAAGTTGAATGGGTTACATGAATCAAGAAGCCCATCCACTTCATATTTAAAAGAATCTAAGAACAACCCAAGTGTAAGCCCAGCTTTCCAGTAATTGAACATGGTAACCATGTTCCTGATCCTACCAAGAAATCCAAAGGAAGCGCTGTACATCAGTGCGCCAATACCCTCCACAATGGCAACAGCAAGTCCGGCTGACAATATATCCCAGTCACCTGTTTGCCCAATGACAGTAGCAAATGCCGTAGCACAATAAAATCCAATCAGAAAGAACATGATCTTCGTTGCTAGCCCTTTCCTTGCTTTCTTCAGCTTTGCAGAAAACTTGTTCCAGAAAGATTGAATTGCACTGAAAAGGCGAGTGCTATTGCCTGGTTGGCCACTGCTATCATCTGACATAGTCCTGATGGCCCATTGCATCTGCCTACACAAAGAATGAAACATTTTTATGTAAATGTACTAAGGCATTGTTGAAAGAAAGATGATAGGTTTTTTTTTCTAGACAGGTCGGCAGATTGACAAAGGACGATGTATAACTGAAGAAAATGAGAGCACATGATTAAAAGGGTGAGCAATTGCTGCTCAAACCATACGATTAACAGTGAACTGACTGAGATGGCATATTTAGGATTATCTATGAGCAAAATGCCGGAAGCAGACACACCTAGTGCTACTAGTTATGTTAAGGCATGAATAGTTTTGAATCTTTCTAGTGAAGGTGTGTACAACTACAGATATGCCAAACTAAGAAAATAATGTAAAAACTCAGATGTATGCAGTGTGCAGGCACAGAGCAATGCACAGATTGGATTCCAACTTTGGAACCTAGATTTGGTTCCTTGGTGTGTTTACATACATTCCCTAGACTCAGTAATTTGACTTTAAAATTGAGTCCTGCCGTATGGTGTATCCGAACTGCATAGCTTTCCAACAGTGAAAGACATGAGAGAGACTGATTGCTAGGATTCCAATCGAAAGCTAAAAACACAGAGCACCCTAACAATCTGTACCTGACCACGAGAATTAGCATATAAGCATAATCATCTCGCTAAGTGTCTGCTCAAATGTGCATCGGCCACGTTGACGACATTACACACACCCTGCATCTAACTGTTTCGGTCATGCGAACGAACCTTGAGTTTCTGCGGTAGGAAGGAGATGCCCACAGCAAGGAAAAGGTCCCTGGCTTCTCCCAGCGGCAGGAAACGGCTCCCCTCCGAACGCGGTATGCAGCAAGTAGCCTCGATCCAGAGCATTCCGACCAGCACGGCAACTTGGCGGCAACCTCGCAAAAGGCGAGACCTGACATATGCGGCCGGCGGCTACTGACCAAGCATCTGCGCTGCAAAATTCAGAAAATTCGACATTTTTATCAAACATTTCATCCGCGGCCGAGGTAAAGTAAGCCAATCGGAAACAAATCCAATTATCTTGAGCTCGTTTTCCAGCGATTCAAGGTGGTCTGAAGCGGCCTACCATGGCCAGCCACCGAGCTTGCCTCCATCTAGGCAACTCACGAGAAGCATAAGAAGGAAGAGGTGTGTGGCTGCGGGGTGCTAACCTGTAACTAGGCTCCTCGTCGATCGGCGGCGGGGTCACTGGTCAGTCACCACCGGAGCTGGCGGCTGGCCCGGCGGCCGCAGTCGCGGCGGCCCCGTGGCGGCGGAGAGAGATGAGAGGGTTGGATGGAGTAGGAGGAGGGGGGCAGGCAGCCCGGCCAAGGCGAATGGACCAAACCGGCCGAGCCCGCCCGAGAAAGCACCTGTTGGGCCTGATGGGCCCAATGCATATAATCCACGGGCCTTATTCTAACCCACTTGGGCTTCTTCCTCCCGTGGGTCGTTCCCTGAAGGAGAGAGAGAGAGAGAGAGAGAGGGCTTAGGCTGAACTGAACCCCAGCGAGCAGCGACCCAGCGACCGAGGCGGCGGCGGCGTGATGCAGTTCCTCCGAAGCGGCGGCGGCGGCGGGGGTGGCGGCGGGTTCGGAGGGGCCGCGTGGGAGGTGGTGCGGCGGCACTTCTCTAGGAAGCGCTCGGTGGATGTGCGGCGCATCAACCCCAAGGTGCCCAAGGAGGAGGCTGTCGCCATCTCCGGCCGCCTCCTCCAGATCCTCTCCGACCACGGGCCCCTCACCGTCGGCAACACATGGAACCACGCCAAGGTACAGCAACGGCAACACGCTACTATCCCCCATCAACCTACTATGTAGGAACCTTCGTCAAATTCCTGGAAATCCCCCGTCTGTTGTCCTGTTCGTCATTCAGAGCCAGCAGCGGCGATTAGAACAGCTATGCACTAGACGGCTTTGAAGTAGAAACCTGGCCTCTCAATGAGACAATGACTACGAATTACTGCGCTAGCTAGTGGCATTTGGGGAAGCAAATAGTAGGTACTGGCAGTGAATTAAAAACAGATTACAGACTGTGATAGTATTATCGTTCTTCTGTGGCACTGAGCCATCCACCTGTTGATCGGAGCATACTCCATTCCAGCAGCTAGATGGGAATCCCGGGAAGTTTGAGTTTAGCGACTTCTGAGTCGTTGCAGCTTTGGGGTTTTGGGTGCAGTTTTATAGCAGTATCTTTGCAATTGCAACTTTTCTATATTTAATTCCATTCCATAGTTTGTGTAGCTTGTTCAGCCTTAGTTGAAGCAGCAGTTTTATGTGCAATATAGGTGCTACTTATCATGCTTAGATTTTGATCCGTGAAAAGGTGGTAACTGATGGCAGATACCTATCAGTAATATTTAGTCAGCTTGTAATTAAATGGAACCGTATGTCATGTATTTTCAACTGAATGACCATATGTTCATATATAAACAAGATTGTACTACTAGGTAACTTATGGTGTCAAATTAGGATTACTTTGCTCATAAGAATTAGCTGATGATGATTTGGAAGTATAGATACCTAAAATATACCAGCGAGGGAAATAACACTTGTTCTTAGGTGCCCTGTGTATTTTATGTGTTTTATAATTCTACGGATCTAAGCATCTACAACATATTTGTGAAATCCTCATTGTCCTTATTGACAGTGTGCAGCACATGCAGCTGATCAAAATCCCTTATACCCTGTATTCTCACTTTTTACTCACTGTTTTCATGTCACTTGTGAACATTGACAATCGTTCTGTTCATTCTCACATGACACATCTCTTTACTTTCCCATCTGTAGTTTAACGCTTGCTCACAAATTGATTAGACGTACCCTATCATCTTTCTCTGTTTTAGCTTAGCTTAACAGCAGGAGGTATAGCATGTGAGTTTGACAGTTACATGCCATCGTCTGTTGCCTTGCAAAGAGCTTTACACTGAAGTGGCATATTTTGCAACAGGATGCTGGTATTAGTGGCCTGAACAGCAAGACTCACATGAAGATCTTGCTGAAATGGATGACAGGAAGGAGGATTGTTAAGCTGTCATGCGTGCAGGTCGGCAACGTGAAGAAATTTCTGTACTCCCAGTACACAGAAAGCTCCGAGGCACCTAAGGAGGCCAGCTCTTCATCAGCGCTGCAAGAGGCCTCCGCCCAAGGAGGGAAAGGGAAAGCCACACGAGGGCAGCCGAAGAAGAAGCAGGCTGCAGCTTTGCACTGATCATCAGTGAGCAGAGCGGGCAGGACATGTTTGATGTTACGCTTTTTGGGGATTTTGCTTCCGTTTCCTGGAGCAAAGGAAGGTTTTGCCTTGATCATGTCATCCAAAATAGAAATAGAAACGCGATGGACCTTTGAAGCAGTGTGTTGTAGTAGGACACTTTTGAGCGATGTTAGGCGAATTATGGGCTGCCAAAGCATTTGTGAACTGGAATAATTTGTAACCATCTCGAGATCATGCTGTGCGATTCGTATGTTTCAGGTTGTCCTCAATTCTTAACGGGTAACGTGGATTGGATCCTATTCCTATCATGTGTTCGTCTATCTGAGTTGGGCAGTTGTGGTGGTTCGGATTTCAGAGATGGTGGCAACCGCGGTCTCTTGTCCTCACAGATGGGCCACGAGGATGGCACAATGGCTCGGTGTCCTGCCTGTGCTGCTGTGATGTTGCAAGATTGAGCTGGAGTCATTCATTCTAGAGTCAACCTTTACCTTGTGGAGGAAGATGGTTGGGGTTGTAACGACCTTGTCCAAACTTAGGCAGGTACTACGTTTTGAACGATATTGGCCGAACTTGCAGTCAGCAGCTGGTTCTGGTAGGACCTGAAATTCTTACACCGGGGCCCTTCTTCAGTTCCTGTTCTGTAGCCTGCACTGTACTGAACTGAACGATGAGCTTGGCAACGTAGGACTGGCAGGCAGCCCGGGAGCCGAGGCTGACGGCGGCTTCCACCGGCGTCGCGTCGCGTGAGTTGGTTGGCCAATCATTTGCGTGCTGCTGCGATGGCGTCTCCTCCGACGACCTGCCTTTCCCACCTCTCGCCGCCAGCCCTAGCGGGCGGAGGGAGTATAAAACCCCTCCTCTCACCAACTCGCAGGCAGCAGCACCACCACCACAACCAGACCACACCCATTCCATCCCCCACCCGCCTCGCCGCAGATCTGCTCTGCTTCAGCCACCGCCCTCCCTCCCTTCCTATGGCGCCGGCATTGCCCCGCGCCGCCCTCCTCCTCGTCCTCTCTCTCCTCCTCGCCTCCGCCGCGCGGTCCCAGGAGGAGGCCTCCAGCCCCGTCTCCGAGCCCCCCACATCCGCTGCCTCCCCTCTCCCCCGCGACTCCGTCGCCGACGACACCGAATCCGAGCTCTCTCCAATCTCCCAGCCGCCTACCGCCTCCGCGTCCGCCCCTGCAGCCGCAGACGCCGCCGCCCGCTCATCACCTCCGGCTCCGACCGAGACCTCCCCAATCCCGGCTCCCTCCGACTCGCCGGCGCAGGCGCCGTCCTCCCTTCCGCCCACGCACCCGCATTCCGCTGCTCCAGCGCCCGCGCCCGCCGCCGACAAGGAAGCTGACGGCGAAAAGGACAAGGAGAAGGACGACGAGGAGGACGACCGCAAGTCCTCCGCCCCCGCTCCGGCCCCAGCCGCCGAGGAGATTAAGGCCGCGAGCGCCGCCGCCGAGCAGGGCAGCGGGGATGGCGAGGACCACGAGGATATGAACGGCGGCAAGAAGGCCGGCGTGGTGGTGGGCGCCTTCACGGCCGCCGCGGTCGTCGGGCTGGGCTGCTTCGTCTGGAGGAAGCGCCGGGCCAACATCCGCCGCGCCAGGTACGCCGAGTACGCCGCGCGCCTCGAGCTCGTCTGATCGACCAATCTCCCACTTCACTTGACAAACGGTGGATCGGATCGGATCGGATCAGATCATACATACATGCTAGCTACTATTAGTAGATTATTACTACAATCGGAGGTCATATACGATACGCACGCAGCCCTGAAATGCATGATTCCTGGATAGATCGTTCATTGTTTCTTCTTCTTCTATTCTATTGGTATGTGTAATTCTTTGGTGATGCCGAGAGGAATAATCATCCGATACATGCATTATTGATATGGAGATGAGGAGGATACATTTTTGTACACATTAGTATGCTTGTTCCTAGTACTACCACATTGCCGATTCTTGTAATCATTGGTACTGCTGTCGATTGAATTCATATCTCAGTTCGAAATTACTGTGTACAAGCGCATTGGTAGGAACAGTATTCAGATCCAAAGTGCTCCTTGCACAGCATCTATGTGCGTGGTTGTTGGAGGCCTGAGATCTATTTTATTGCGTCAAGGGACCTCCTCCTCCCTGTGGTTTTGGATCGCGGCGCCATGAGAGCACACCAACGCGGCATCTGAATCCTTCTCGAGCTTTCTGATGCTCTCTTTTTCCTTTTGAAGCAAACTTTCTGATGCTCTCTGCATGGAGTAGTTGTATGTCTCAACCCAAACAACTAATCTCTTCAGCTACCGACCAGGGGCGGATCTAGGGCCCGGGTTGCTCGGGCTGCAGCCCGGCGCGAGCCCATGTAGTCCCTTTAACATATGTGGTATTTAGCCTAACAAAAGGAGGTTTATGAGGCAAGATTAAACTGTTTTGGCTGTGATTCAGCAACTTAGCCCGGGGTGCAGCCCCATTTTGGATCCGCCCCTGCTACCGACTATGTTGACAAGTACTCGAATGGGGATGGTACTCCGTTAAAGTACCTCGATGGGTATCTGTTGCTCACTCCACAACGTAATTTGAGACATTTCAGGTCCCAACTTTCTGCAGTCTAAGCCAGAAATATTGTGGGATGGATTAGCCTAAAAATTCATTAGGAACAGTGTATCCATGATCCCATCGCCTGCCTGCTTCTTAACTCGTAAGGCATGCTTTTGTTTAATACTAGCTAGCACGGTATGGTATCCTTTACTTAGTTTGAACGATATCGTCCTTTTGTATGGACACCGTGACGGTCTCCAGCTGTTGTTCGTTTCAAGCTCTCGCG
The DNA here is from genome assembly GCF_000263155.2 of Setaria italica. Taxonomy (NCBI): domain Eukaryota; kingdom Viridiplantae; phylum Streptophyta; class Magnoliopsida; order Poales; family Poaceae; genus Setaria; species Setaria italica. The sequence goes on from NC_028458.1 coordinate 411,306, forward strand.
GTCGCGGCATCACAAAGTCAGGACGGGCACGGGCACGGATCGAACCACTGATGAACACGTGCGCGCGCTCCATTGTGCATCTAGACCTTTCCAAGAAATCGATCACCGGCTTCGAGGCGTTGACACTTTGACATCAAAACAACGAGACGTTCAAGCAATGGGCCAGTGGTCAAATCTCGCATACTTTACAGTTCAAGTACCCCATAACATGAAGCTCTCGTATCACCGGTCAAAGCATGTGTCATCCATGTCCCCAAACATACAGACACATCCCTAAACTTGCTAATCATGCTATATAAGTCCCAAATTTTTACAACTTGACTTAAACTGCCTGCGTGGCACGCTGACCTAGACTTAAAATGCCTACGTGGCGTGCTGACCGTACTTATAACATGGACCCAATGTGTGGGACCATGTGTCAGCCTATCTTTCCACTCCTTTTCCCTCTTCCACTCTCTCCGCATCGCCTCTGATCCTCCGCCGTCTCTCTCTCTCTGATCCCCTTCGGCCCTTCCCATCGCCTCATGCGCCGCGCCTCAAAGCAGAGGATAGCCATGGTGGCCTCAATGCTGACGTAAGGTGGGGAGGAGAGCGCCCGGTGGAGGGTGGAGCTCGAGATCCCGCCGGCGCCGCTCCATGCTTCCTGCTCCAACTCGCGCCTCGCGCAGTAGCCGCCCACATCGTCAGGCTGCCACATCCGAGTGCCGCAGCTGCATCTCTCACTGCGCAAGCTCCAGGTGTGGGTGCAAGCTTCAGGAGGCCGCGTGACCTCCAGCATCCAAGCTGGCGGGTCGGCAACGCAAGCTCCGGGCGGTGTGGCGAGCTCCGAGCGGAGGGGTGTCGGGGTCGTAGGGGCGTCGGGCGGTATGGTTGAGGAAGCGAGCGATAGCAGCTCGATGTCGATGCTATGCTGCGCCATCTTGGCTATTGCGAGCTTGCGGGTTGCGGCCGCGGTCCAGATTGCTGCATAGCAGCGCAGCCATGGCGGAGACTCCGGCTAGCGTCGTGTATTGGCTAGAAGCGGGCAGCGCGACGGCTCGAATTTGACGCCTCGAAGCCAGCCGCGTTTGTTTTGGTGCTTTGCTCGAGCAGGGAGGATGAGGGATGGTGGCTTGCGCCTTGGATTTATGGAGAAGAGCGAATAGAGTATAGAGTTGTTGCTATTTGTTTCGGTGGAGAAGGATCAAAGAGAGAGGAGATGGCGTGCTGGAGAACCATGGCTGGCTGAGCTGCTCAGGGAAGAAGAAATAATGCAGCTGCTGTTGCTTAGTCCGTGGCAAAAGGAAAACATAACAAAAACAAACGGGCCACATGTTGGATCCATGTAAGCACAGTCCGCATGCCACGTAGATGGTTTAAATTAAATCACTAAGATTTAGGACTCATATGGCAGAATTAGTAAGTTTAGGCATCTATTTGTACGTTCTGCGAGTTTAAGAATCGGAATGGCAGTCTTGCGAGTTTAGGAATCGGGATGGCAGTCTTGCAAGTTTTAGAATCGGTGGTGTACTTTCCTCTTTTTTTTTAAAGAAGTACTCTCTTTTTTTATAAAGAAAGTTCTTGTACTTGGAGTCCATCCTTTGAAGCAACGGAGGAGTGAATTGCATTTGGAACTACTCCAACAGAAACGACGACAGATGACGGGGGCGCAAATTCAGGTTCCTATGGCACGCTTCTCAAGTCTCAACCCTTTATATTCAGGCCATGTTTAGTTAGCCCCAAATTCCCAACTTTGACACTATGCAAAAAGAAAATTCCCCATCACATCAAACTTGCGGTTCATGCATGGAGTACTAAATGTAGACGAAATCAAAAACTAATTGCACAGTTTTGTTGTACTTTACGAGACGAATCTTTTGAGTCTAATTAGTCAATGTTTGGACAATAATTCACAAATACAAACGAAATGCTACAGTTGTGCATTTATGGCAAAATCCCAACTTTGACACTCCCAAATTGGGAACTAAACAAGGCCTCAGCTGCCCGCCCATCAAGCTGTCAGTCATGTTCTGTTTCTTTCTTCCCCCGGCCCCGAAATCAGAGCCTGAATCCTTCAGTAGCAACAACTCTCCGATAGTTGACAGCAAGCTTTCAAGCGACAATACTGTAATCCGAACGAAATTCATACGCAGAAACTTAGGATTGGTTCTCTAAGGGGGTGTTTGGATACTAGTGCTAAACTTTAGCAGTGTCTAATATGAGCTAATTATAAAACTAATTGCAGAACCCCTATGCTATATCGCAAGACAAATCTATTAAGCCTAATTAATCCATCATTAGCAAATGGTTACTGTAGCACTACATTGTCAAATCATGGACTAATTAGGCTTAATAGATTCGTCTCGCGAATTAGACTCCATCTATGTAATTAGTTTTGTAATTAGCCTACATTTAATACTCCTAATTAGCATCCAAACATCCGATGTGACATGTGCTAAACTTTAGCATGGAGTATCCAAACACCTCGTAAGTGGTGGAGCCAGCTATGGCTCCCAGAGGACTCTTCTTCTTCCTCCTTTCTCCTTAACATGGATGGGGGACTCAAGAGGGTCTCCATTGTTTTTGGGTGGTAGAGGGGCTTGAGGCCCCCCTCTCCCCCTGACCCACTGCTGGATCCGCCACTGGTTCTCTCCTACTCTTGTTCTAGTTTGCATAGTCAGTTCAAGCATATCACAGCATGCCCAGCCCCCGACCAAACATTTTTAGTCCACCCTAAGCTATGGACCAGTACAGATCCCAGGTGTTATGGTAAAATGGGGGCATCACCTGCCATGCGGATCTACCATACTACAATTCAACACTACAGGTTTCCTTGCACGTGCTGAGGAGCAAAAAAACCACCATGCCTCAACACAAGACTAGCAATCTAACATCAGACTATGATTTGTTGTCAGCCGTTGCCTTCAGAGCATCCTCGGCTGTAACTCTCTGCGGTACGAAATCTGTTGAAAGAAAATGAGGAACCGACCAGTCAGTCCGCCATGACTTATGCAGCAAAGCAGCAGTGTACGTTCGTTCCCAAAAAAAGATTTAAACGAAATGAGAGCAGCACTTACCTGAAAGAAACTTCAAACCCTTCTGGGTGCAGACAGCTGTTGCTGGAAATTGAGGGCAGAGGTGTGGCATCAGATACACCAACAAAAAAAAATAACAGAATGGTGATTCTGAGATGAGTGCGAGGGGAGCACAGCTAGGACTAGGATGAAAGATGCTGACTTCATTCACATCTATCTAAAAAATTACTAGCCTTTAATGCATGGAAATACATGACATGTTTAGGGGTCTATTTTTCCCATGAGAGCAAACTTTAACAGATTCACAGCTACGCACTAAGGCCCACAAGAACAAACAAGGATGAAATATATTGGCATCTGTAAGCTGTTCAGGGACCAGCTGTCTCTCCACGTATCATTGGTGTGCTGTGCATTATCTACACTGATTGTTTTCCTTTACTGCATAGCGATGCTTGACTGAAAAAAAGAAAGGTTCCTCTAACCACATGTGCACAATGGCATGGTTTTTCCAGGGAATGGTGTTTATAGATCCACACAACAAAAAGATATGAGAAGCCTTCAACATTTGCACAGTTATGTAATCAAAAACGGATTAAACAAATTATCAACCTTGAAGATCCATCTGTACTCAGGTCGTCTTACTAGATAACTCATATTCCACCAATCTGGGGGTCTTTTTGTGTGGTGTTTGTATGTTTTACCAACTTCTTCCGCTCTTACTTAAATATAGTCACAAGTTGCACCTTTAGTTGCCTTTTTAAGCATAGATGATGAAGAAAAACTGTAAATTGACAGGAAGAAAGGACCAACTTACAAAGATTATCGTAAATAATCGACTTCTTACGATCCTTCAGGGCATTGCGATAAGCATCCTCTGCAAACTTCCCCAAGAATAACTCCTGCAGTTACAAGTGTGACTACAATATCAATTGAAATTGCAGAAACATTGCAAGCACCAAATATCAGCAGGTATTCCCAATTTTATGAATGATACAGAAATGCATGCTGCAAGTTGCAATAGTAGTATAACCAGTCAACCATTGTTTTTCCCCAAAAATAATGAAGAAGCTAGTTCTTTGTCAGATTCTATGTTAAGGTACTCACCAACAATCTCTCTATAATTCACGTCTAGCTACACCTTGTAAATGCAAATCATCAACAAAACGGAAATTAAAACCGATTTCTCCAATAACTAATTCACAGAGTTTTCTGCCTAGTTTATGAATTGTGAAAGGAAATGGGATCAACAAACGTCAACAGAATCAAGCCTAGATAGTAGATACCATGCATTCTATGGAGAATGCAGTCAGCTAAAGATGGCTTATTACCATGGAGACTACAGACTAGTTGATAACGTAACGCTTCAAACAGATGAACATAAGTCAAAAGTGACAGACAACAAACATGGAACCCCCATACGAGGCCACCAACATTTTGGGTAACACCATTAGTTCCTTAAGTACACTTGGCAGATAAGAATTACTCAGCTGCGACAGACGAATGCTTTGTGCTTAACCTATGCTTTGGTTATGGTGATAGAAGGTTTTTTTTTTTAACCCCAGCCTGAAATTTGCTCCCACACAGAGTCAAACCCAGGACCTGAGGAGTGCTACTGAGGCCATCTAACCAACTCAGCTAGAGACCCGTTCGCTTTCAGTGCACAAGAATATGATAGACAACAGTACGACACCAATATTTCAGGTAAGTCCCAGCAAAACAGTGAAGACACACTAGGAAATCTCTTCATAATGCCACTAGCTATCAAGTTTGATGGGGGCACATGTTCCTGAGACTGCATTAACGCTGTGAGAATCAACTCATCAATCCTAAACCATAGCAATCACATAGAATGGTATGATGGTTTAATCCTCCAATGTCTAACTGCTAGAAAATGATTCATGTCTAGTTACAGCTTGTAAATGTAAATTATCGACGAAATGGAGCTTAAACCAATTTCTTCAATATCTAACTAACAGAGTTTTCTGGCCAATCTATGCCTTGCGAAAAGGAAATATGGTCAACAAACACTAGCAACAAGCCTAGATAGTGGACGCTGTGTGGAGAACCAAATCAGCTAACAATGGAATGTTATCATGAAGACCAGTAAACAATGTGATGCTTGAAGCAAATGTACAAAAGTGACAGACAACAAATCTGGAAACCCCACACAGGGCAACAAACATTCTCTCTGGAAGACATCATAGCTCCGTAAATACACTTGGTAGGCATAAATTACTAGGCTAATATGATCTAATTAATGAAATCCCACAACTCAGTAACACGAACCTAATGTGTCAGTACACAAGAATGCAATAGACAATAATATAACACAAATGTTTCAGAGAAGTCCCTGCAAAACAGTTAAGATACGCTAGGAAAGGTTTCATAAATCCACTAGGAAAGGTTTCATAAATCCACTAGCAAGTTTGAAGGCAACTCGTTTCCATATAAGGTAAAGGTGTATCCATTCACAGTGCAGAAACACAAATCGGGCAGGATGGATTCAGGTGAGAATATGTTCATTATGTTACAACTGACAATATCTAAGATAATTCATCGAACACCTTGTAGGCGCCAATAGCATCACCACAGTAGATCTTAATAACTCAATAGAATCAATCCTAATTCCTCATTCCTCAACCATTGCAATCGGATAGAATGATATGATGCTTTAATCCTCCATTACCTAATTGCTAGCATAAACCATTGCATTTAGAGTAGAAACGAGGAAATGTGGAGGAGGGGGGCCATACCGATGCCTTATTGATGAGGAAGACAGCCTCATTGGCTGCGCGGATGGTGGCGTCCTCGGCCCGCATCAGCTGCCGCACCCGCGCCATCGGGAAGCTGCACGAACCCATGCCGGCCGCAGCCGCCTTCTGGTCCTTCCTCTTCTTCACGGGCGTAGATGCGGGCACATCCCCATCGCCGGACGCCCTCTTCGGGCTCCTGAGCTCCTTTGGGGGCTCATCGTCACCACGCTTTCTCTTCGTCGGCGTGGGCTTCTCGCGCTTCTTCATGGGCGAGGTCGCGGGCGCCGCGGACTTCCGCACTTTGCCCGGTGACTGCTGCTGCTTCTTCGGCGTGGGCGCGGGCTTGTCGGCTTTGCCGGTTGATTGCTTCTTCTTCGCGGGCGTCCCAGGCTTCTCCGGCTTGCCGGGTGACTGCTGCTTCTTAGCGGGCGTCGCGGGCTTCTCCGGCTTGCCGGATGACTGCTGCTGCTTCTTCGAGGGCGTCGCGGGCTTCTCCGGCTTGCCGGATGGCTGCTGCTTCCTCGATGGCGTCGCGGGCTTCTCCGGCTTGCCGGATGGCTGCTGCTTCTTCGCGGGCTTGGGTTCCTTCCGGGGTTTGGGCTCCGGGCCGTCGCCCTTCTTCCTCTTCTTCGCAGGCGTCGCCGCGTCGCCGGACGCCTGCTGCTTCTTACGCTTGCTGCCCTCTTGGGGCTCCGGCTTGTCGCGCTTCTTCTTGGCGGCCGCCGGCTTCTCCTTGGTGATTTTGCGAGGTTTCGGCGCCGACCGCGCCTTGGCGCTGGCGGCTGAGGCCTCCTCCGAAGCTTGCTTGGCCCGGCCCTTGGAGCCGGGGGTGGCGCTGCCGTTGCGCTGGGTGGAGGGAGGGGCGGGCTTAACTGGGGTTGCCTTCTTCCCGGCCATGGCGCGCCCGCCGCCGCCGCCCTTAACCCTCGCCGCGAGCGGAAAAGCGGTGGTGGTGCGCGGCAGAGCGAGAGGGGGAGTTCAAAATTTCTAGGAGCCGCGCGGGCGCTTCGGGAAACAGATGGAGGAATGGGGAAAGAGCAAACTGGGTTTGCTTTCACATTTCACTGTGTTCATGTGAGAGGAGCTTGCGTTTAACGGGCCACTTTGGTACAGCTTAGCTCGCTCTAGCTATCCACTGTATTGTTCATCGAAACCTCTTTTCTCTCTTCTTCCCTCCCCCTCACAAAACTAAGAGGACACCCTGCCACCTACCTACAGTGGTTGGAGCGGGAGTCGGGAGAGCTCAGCCAAATTGATCCTAAATCGGAAAAAATAGCTTACTTCAAATTTTTTTGAGATTTTTGATCAAATTTCAAACGATTTGAATCCTTCACTTAACTGTACCTATCTAAACATGACAAAATGTGATATAAAACTAAATATTTTCTTCACCTCAAATTACGCACGATTATTAAGTTAGGCAAAACAATCAAAGTGGTTGTGCATGCAAGCTAAGTGTAGATGGATTGGATGAGTTTGCCTAACTAAATTGGCTAGTGAAATTACCCGGCATACTTACACATCTTAGATGGAGCTTTATTTATCGAATACCTTCGATGCTTAAATCATTATAATTTTCTACACAATCCATCGCCGCAACCGTTAATCTTGCTAACTTTAATGGTCCGATCGTAAACTCAATCTTTTATTGAAAGTTAAAAAACCATAGTGAATATAAAAGACACGAATAATAAATACAGGGAAACCACTCGTAAAACGATCCCGGCGTGTCTCCCAAACAAAAAAACCGCTGGCCGGCGGCCACCCCGCAGGGCATTCTCGTTTCTCCACCGCCCCGGCCATAGCGGCACCCCCGATCCGACGTGTACCTCAGACGTGGCGCGCTTCCATTGGGAGACAAACGTCATTACCGCCGACGCAGCTGCCAGGCTCGCAGGTTCCTCCCTGGGGCGCCCGCAGGTCAGTGATTGGGAAAGGATTAAGACCCGTCGCCTTCTCCGTCCTCCTTCCCCCATCTCCATCCCCTTCCTCCCCGCCCCTGCCTCTCTGCTCCAACCGCTCTCCGATTTGATCACCGATTGGGGTCGATTAGGGTTTACTAGTGGGAGAGGGAGCTAGGGTTTCGCCGGAGATGGCGCAGGCGGTGGAGGAGTGGTACCGGCAGATGCCCATCATCACCCGCTCCTACCTCACCGCCGCCGTCGTCACCACCGTCGGCTGCACCCTCGATGTACCTTCTCTCCCCGCCTCTCCCTCTCCCACGATCAGGAGATTCTTCTCCTGCTCTGCTGCTAGGATCTCTAATCGCATGATCTGGCACCTGCTCGGTCCTGTGTAATCCGCTCATATGACCTGTTGGCTCGTCCGCGCAGATCATTTCGCCGTATCACCTGTACCTCAACCCGAAGCTCGTGGTGCAGCACTACGAGATCTGGCGCCTCGTCACCAACTTCCTCTACTTCCGCAAGATGGGTATGTGCTCCTTATCCTTACCTCTACCCTAGCCTGCAAGTGCAAGGCGTGAAGGCGACGTGATATCTGACTATATGTTTGGATAGAGTGGTATAGATGCGCACGTTGTAGGGGATACTTGTTTTCAACTGCGAGTGGAGATGTGCCGATTTGTTATGTAAATACCACTCCATTATCCATACTATATACATTTAGTGCATTATGTGCATGGTTATGAAAATCAGTAACCGATAGCCGTTAAGTCAGCCATGTTGTAGCAACAGTGCAGCTTTACCAGACTGATCGTACGGGTTGGCAGTTATTCGGTCACAAGTAGGTGCACTGCTTTTTCTTGTATATGGCATAACAGAAGCTTACATTGGTTCCTAGGGTGTTGTTCGTCAAGTGATGCGATGCAGCACAGTGGATATGTTAGAATGGAAACATTGTGCACACAATGGGGAAGTACCGTACTACCGTGTGCCTTACAGCATGCCATCCATTTATGTTTGTTGGAGCGTGCATGTGGATAACGACAATTTTGACTGGAAAGAATATCAACCTGTTTCATTTGTCCTCTTCCATTAGCCACCAGCAAAATAATCATTGGGTTTCTAACCTCAACCTCTAAGCTTCGTAGTGCGTTGGAAGAGCCACTTTCCCTAGTCTGTTGAGCCTTGTTAATGTGAACTGGATTCAGTGCCATCAGTCTTAATTGTGTGACACGTGCTGCTTTAAGTGCCATGCCTTATGAAGAGCTTGTGCATTGTAGTGCACAATGTACAGATTTTATTTATGATCATGCTGTATTTCAAATCAAATTCATAATGTTGAAAGCTCTTTTCACCCTTTCAAGGTCAGCTAGGAAGTTGCTATATTGAAAACAATGGTGATAATGGTTATCTAACCACTTATCCAGTTATCACAAAGAGATCGTGAAATGAATTGAGGGACTGGAAAGAACCATTGGTTTGCGTCTGAACATTCAAGCATCTAGAACCAGTGCCTCTGGATATAATGCTAGTCTGTGTATGTTCATTTGATAGCATAGAATGGATATGCATTCTTGGCTTGTTGGATGTGTACGTGTGCACTATTTCCAAACTTGTAAATTTTAATTACTGCTATATTAGCATTGCAACATTTTTCTGCATATTTCAAGTGCTTCAATTTTACAATTAAATTTTACTCTTTTCTGCAGATTTGGATTTTCTGTTCCATATGTTTTTTCTTGCACGATACTGCAAGCTTCTTGAGGAGAACTCATTTAGAGGGAGAACTGCTGACTTTTTCTACATGCTCTTGTTTGGTGCTACTGTCTTAACTGGCATTGTTCTAATCGGAGGGATGATACCTTATGTTTCTGAGACATTTGCCAGAATTCTGTTCTTGAGCAATTCATTGACGTTCATGATGGTATGAGACTACCAGTGTTTATAATTTTGAATAAATAGTTCTCAATTCAATGGCTAGGGCACAATTGAGCAAAATCTTACATTAAAAATATTCTCTCTTGGGGTGTCTGATGCAGAACTTTAGTAATAACTCTTTGACTTTTGATATGTGATGGCAGGTTTATGTCTGGAGCAAGCACAATCCCTTCATCCACATGAGCTTTCTAGGCTTGTTCACCTTTACTGCTGCTTACTTACCTTGGGTAAGTGTTCTCCTGCTCCATTTCCTGAATGCCGCACCATTGCATCAGCCCATCTGATGCTCATCTTAAATTATTTTTATGGTGACCATATCTGTATGAATCAATCATCTTTCTCATGCCTGAATGTCGCATAAGATGTGAAATAATGTATTTCTTTTGGTTGCGCATAGATAGCAATTTCTTTATGAATATCCACTACCTGGTTTGGAAGGGCCACATGTCCCAATTCCCACACCTAGTGATTCCAGGCTTTTTTTTTTGGATATCCAATGATCAAAATATATGCTCGTGAGAGTTCTAGCTTACTGAGGTTTTGGTATTTATTGATATGTTCTATCTCTCATCATGAAATACTAGTTTCCCTTCACAATTTATGCCTGTAGAAAGAAGCGTCTTTCCTTTACTGTTATTTATTTGTTCTAGAGGTGCCTGAGGTGTGAGATAAATGAATATCGTAACCTCTTAGGTAATCTGATTGAGGAATAAATGCTCATAGGAGTAAATACATATTTGAAATCATTATAAGAAAATGGGGCCATTTCACTTAGAAATGTACAGTAAGTTTCAGGTTAATGAGGGCTAGTGAAACTGAGGGAGCATTATTAATTTGTGTCTTAAAGAACTGCTTTGAATAACTTGATGAGATCTCAACTCCAATCAAGCAGAACATGGTCATTGTCTTAATTGTTTTCTCTTGAATCGCAGGTCCTTTTGGGGTTCTCTATCCTTGTTGGGAGCAGCACATGGGTGGATCTCTTGGTATGTTTCTTCTGGTTCAGACAAGTTTATAGTAATATTGTAATGATGAAATTTGACCATCAAATCTTGCAGGGAAAATCTTTTCTTGATGAGTCTATATTTTCCGTGCATGTATATTGGAATAATACTCATTTCCCCCGTATTCCGCCACCCACCACCTGACTACATAAATGTAGCTGATGCCTGATAGCTATTTATTTGCGTTATACTTCTGAAGCTTTTGAGTCTGTATCACTTCTGCTTTTTGCTGCACAACTCCTATTGTCAGTAGATGTTATTGAAGCTTGTTCAACTTGTTAGAAAAAGGTCTGCACAGTACAGTTTGTCCATTTTTCTGCAGAGGTTGGGATCATAAAACTAAATCAATGTGACACAAGATCTTGTATTGATGTTAGGAAAGTGGAGCTACAGCTCTCACTAGATTTACCTCTTAGGATTCAAATTGTTGCACTGTTCTGAATCATGGACTTTTGCCTGTATAGTGTCTGAGTGTCATCATCATCATTCTCTATTTTTTGTAGGAATGAGTGATCTATCTCTAACTGATATCACATTTCTTTGCAGGGTATGATTGCTGGACATGTGTACTACTTTCTGGAAGATGTATACCCACGGATGACTGGCCGCCGGCCCCTGAAGACTCCATCATTCATCAAGGCGCTGTTTGCTGATGACAATGTTGTGGTGGCACGGGCACCCAATGCTGGGGTTGGCGCAGGTGCTAGGTTTGGTGGTATGGGTCCAGATCCCCAGGTCCAATGATGCCCTGAGGCTGCGACAGGTGTGAGAGGCGGCAGTTTGTTTATCAGCTCAAATTGTGATTGTACAAGCCGACGTTCTTGTGTATTTATACAGGCTAGATGAGGAGTTATTGTGCATAACAAAAGATTGGTAGTATCTGAGGCAGCTAAGTTGCTCACCTCTTGGCAAAGGTGGACCGAAATGATCTATGATTGCCAGACAAGCCACCTCATGTTTCTGAAACTTGTTCTTTGCAATGGTTAACATCTGACCTGGTAGGCTGGTACTCTTTCATGGTAATCTGTAGTCTAGGAAACTCTTTCAAACAGAGTTGAGTTTGGTACTTCGGCACCGAGAATTGTATCGAGCGTTGTAATTGCAGAATGGTGCAAGAAATGGCTCTTTAACATCGTGACCGTGGTTGGTTGATTTGCCCTCCCGATTCTGCTGTTTCTGCGATCTGGAGATGTTCTGTGTTTCAACTTTTGGAACCTCTGCTGTTTCCTCGATCTGAGTTGAACCTTTCTTGTCGTTTCAACTTTCAAGTGTTATGAGTCTCAAGAGTTTTTCTTTTAAATTTTAACCCGTGTTGATGCTCAAACTTACAGCGTGTTCACATGATATGGAAACCTGTAGTTTAAAATTGAATTTCTTGCGCATCTAGAGAAAAGGATCTGTAAGAAATACCGGATTGAATTTGTTTCTGAGAACAAAAATTAATCAAGTTACTCGCGCGAACAGATACACGGAGTGAAGTTACCTAGTTGGCGTTCTCCAAAGGTCACTACGACCCAACGCGCAGTCACCGTCGTCTTCACGGCGAGCTCGACTCAAAAACGATGTCCTCCCGCCACCGCCGCCTGGCATCGCTGACGAAGCTGCTGACCACCCACGTGAACGCCGCCCGCCACCGCGACGCGCTCTCGCTCTTCTCCCGCATGCTCTCCGCCCCCGACCTCCCGCCGCCCACCGACCCCTCCTTCGCCCACGCCTTCCCGCTCGCTATCAAGTCCGCCACCGCCCTCCGTGTCCCCCGCGCCGCCGCCTTCTTCCACGCTTTCGCCGCCAAGTGCGGTCTCCTCTACAGCCCCTTCCTCGCCTCCGCCCTCATCGCGTCCTACGGCGCCGGTGCCGGCGCCTCCCACGAACTCGCCCGCCGCCTGTTCGACGAATTGCCCGCTCGCAACGCCATCGTCTGGAGCGCCATGATTTCCGTCCACGTCCGAGCGGGCGACCTCATCGCCGCGGCGAGCGCGCTCGACACCATGGACGTCGCCCCCACCGCCTCCTGCTTCAACACTGTGATCGCCGCGGTTGCTGAGTCCGGGGAACATCCAACTCGAGCCATCGAGGTCTACCGACATATGCGAAGGGTGGGCGTCGCGCCGAGCTTCATCACTCTGCTGGCGCTCGTTCCCGCGTGCACTGCTATGGGCGCGTTGACGTCAATCAAGGAGGTGCATGGCTTTGCAGTGCGGCACGGCATGTCTATGAGATCCCACATTGGCAGCTCCCTCATCGAAGCGTATGGGCGCTGCGGTTCACTAGCTGGCTCACAGAGGGTTTTCAACCAGGTTCAGGATCGTGATGTGGTTGTTTGGAGCTCTCTTGTTTCAGCTTATGCTTTCCATGGCCGTGCGGAGGTTGCAATGTCGCTTTTCAGACACATGAAGGACCAAGACGACGTTCGGCCTGACAACATCATGTTTCTTAGTTTGTTGGCGGCCTGCGCCCATTCTGGTCATGCAGATGATGCGTTACAGTATTTTGATGTCTTGACCAAGAGTTATGGAGTGGAGGCATGCGGAGATCACTATTCATGCTTGGTTGATGTCTTGGGCCGGGCAGGACGGCTGCATCAAGCTTATGAGCTTATACGGACAATGCCGGTAAAGGTTACAGCAAAAGCTTGGGGAGCTCTTCTTGCTGCTTGCAGGAAATATGGGGAGGTGGGGTTGGCAGAGGTTGCTGGGAGAGCATTGTTTGAGATCGAACCAGAGAATGCAGGAAATTTTGTTTCGCTCGCAAACATTTATTCAGGCCGTGGCATGCATGAGGACGCAGAGCGGGTGAGAAGGGAGATGGAGCAGCGAGGTGTACAGAGACTTCCTGGTAGCAGTTGGATGATACATCACAAGTCAAGTTGCTAATGCAATGTCCTGATAATTTTTCGCCCCTGATGGTTCGTTGTTAATGCCAGCCAAACTATGGTTTTAGCTGCTCTGCTTGCAGTGATCTTTTTATGAAAAATCAGGGACACATTTGAGAAGTGTCATCACTGGACACTAGTTCACAGCAAAGTTTATTCAGATGCAATGGTCATCTGTGCATGGAAAGGTAAATGAAAAAACTACTTTCTTTCATTTTGTATTTGTTCACTTGAAACTCAACCGTGTTTAATTATAGCATTTAGGTTAAAAAAAACATCTGACTTGCTTAGGGTCCTAACTCCACATCTATCTGAAAGATGCCACGTAGTGTTTGGCGTGACTGTAAAACTTAACTGATTGTAAATCCCGCAGAAACGTGAACTTCTCTTCTGGCGGTGGAGTGAAGCAGGTGTATGCATACCATCAGCCGCGACATTTCTGAGGCCCCAAATCAATCTGAATTCCTTGGCTCTTGTTCCAAGACTTGAGATCAGTGCTCCCTCCATTTGTTACATCATAAGATTTCATAGAGACTAAAACATCATTCATACTGTTGCCAGTCACTTAGCTCTAAATTTATGTATGTGTTGGTTTCCACAATCCTCATTACAATCAGTCAACACTGATTTTACTGAATACAACCGACTGCTGGAAAAATCCATGGAGGTTTCTACAAGCACCCTTTTCCACATGATTATCAGTCGACATATTCTTTACTCTTTGCTGCCCTATTCAGTTGGCAGATAGAAAGGTGCTAGGTTAATATTCACATTTGCCCACTGAATTTATTGGTTTCTTCTTCTGAAGTTAAAAAATAATTTTTATTAGGTCAGTTTCTATGAGCTGGGGAACTACCTTTAGCTTCCTAATGGAACATCGACTGCCTTTATTTGATAATGCATATGATGCTAACTTTCACACATCTTTACTGAAAGCATGCCCAATTAGAAAAATGATATAAACATAGTTAGTCAAAGTTGGCGCATTAAGCAAGATCCTTAGTATCTTTCATGTTATCTTTCATCCATCTCATCTAGTGTTTCCGATGCATTATCACAGAGTAAGTTCTCATATTACACTTACATTAGATCAGTTTGTTGGTATACGTGGTGCGGAAATAGCAATATATTTTTCGTATGCGGCTATTCTCGAGTGCTTTAAACAGCTTATATTTCAATCACAATCCTAGGCCCTTGGATCAACTCAGACCACCTCAACCTGTAAGTAGTTAAATGTTGATCCAAGGCCGCTGACTATTTCTTAAGCACTTGATTCAAAGAAAAAATGCTTGCAAAAAGGGTTCTTATACTATTTAGTATCTCTAACTTCATGCTTATGCCAAAGTATGATTCTGAAATGTTAATCTGCAGCACATTATAGTATAATTGTTTTACCATCTGTTAATATCTTCATGTTTGGGACAATCAATCTGTTGCATTTACTATCATATACTATATTTTAATTTATAGTTTGAAAGTTTGGGATGAGTCTGTGTGATCTGGAAAAACTTTCGCTAAACTATTATTTTAATTATTAAGGATTTGAATTAAATGAGATAATCCAGATATAAATAAAAAATGTCTGTATTCATTGGGGAATAGTGGTAAGAACTATTTGGGTAGCTTCAGTTAAGACATGTTTACGAGTAGCAACATCAGGTATTGCAATTCTTATGAAATAATACTTTGATGAAGTTAATATGGATGATGCACTACTTGGGGTGGTACATTAATTTGTCCCTTATTTGACAAGCTAACTGTTGTATATCAATAAGTGTTGCCCTTAACCTTGATTTGTAGTGAGTGATACGAATCATATGGATTCTGTAGTTACCTGGAAGGACACTTACCTAACATCCTACACGAGAGGTCCCTCTCAACTAGCTCTGGTGTAGCATTGTAGATGGGCTAGTGTGGACCACTATTGTTAGTGGTGCTAGGCCCCATTTCAGGTAGCTTATTGGCTGATGTGTACGTAATTCTATCAAACCTAATTTCTCCAACAGATCTTGTTTGCCTTCTGCGGTGGAAAACAGGAGATTTCTACAGTGCTGATATTTATCTTCACCACATGAATTTCTTGTATTTTTGCTTTCACAAATTGGACTGAGATGTTTAATCATACATGTGCCATGACAATGCTACGGAACACTTCTTTTTGCCACTGGACACCATTCTACTCTTATAATTTGTGGTCCTTTCTACTGCTTGTTTTGATCACTAAATTTGCTCATTTCCATCTATACTTTTTCTGCACTGAAAATCTGCTTCAAGTATGTGGACAATGGAACCTTGCTGATGCCATATAGGTCATGAACCATTAAAGAGCATCTGTTCAAGGGAGCGCACTGAGGCTCTGTCGTGCATGTAAATTCAACTGGCAGGAGGTGGTGTGTTAATAAAAGGGCTTATATCTGTTGTTATTGATGCATGTGGGAGCCTCTAAGTGGGGAACAGTTGTATCAGATTTGCTCACCTTTTGTGAACAGTTGAGCATAGCTCAAAAGCATATTACTATGCTTCTGAAAACGAAACTTCTTGGTGTGCTCATTTTGGTCGGAAATGGTACAGCCTAAGAACAAATTGCTTTGTGCTGGACTGCTTTGTACTTAACTATGCATTTATCTTTTAGTACTGTTCTTTTTGCACTGCGTGCTCTGCTTAGAGTTTTAAAATTGTCAAACTCTTTGATTTGCCTTCTTTGGGCCTAGCTTCTAGGCTTACCAAGGTAATAGCTAGCAGGCATATTTGTTGTTTTTCAAATTTAGAAAGCATATTTTCTTGATAACTTTGCATATGCGCCATCCGTACACATGTGTGGATAGCGTCAAGGATACTCAATTTGTTGGCCCTTTATCTGTGGAAAAGCATGTATTTTTCAAAAGGGTAATGATGATGCACACTAGAGAAAGTGCTTCATGCTCATGTCTTCTGTCCTGCACCTTTTGCACAGTAGATCTTCTGTAGTATGCCATCTCGTGATATCAAACCTTTTTGGGTCCATGAATACATTCTAAACTCGTTACTCAGTTAAAATTGCTAGTTCCTTCCAGGAAGATCATACCTATTGATGCTACATCCCTCTGAGCTCAGTAAGTTTCTGTTTCACCTTATATAACCTGCCACTTTGTCAGCCTGAACTTGCTATCCTTTTCCGTTCTTAAGCTAAAGCGGTACATTGGTATTCATTTTTTTTCTTTGTACCTAATAAACATATTCTTGGGGACATACCTGAAACTTCTATCCAGAAGAGCGAATACGTCACCTCCTTGGGGTACCTTTCTTCCCACCCTCCAAAAATGTGTTTCATATGATTTGACAACTTCTTTTTCTTGGAAAAGACAGATAATGAGATCAGCGTCAAGCAAGCACTACTACCAGCAGATGCATCATGCATGTGGACCACAGCACTGGCCAGTGGCTAGTACCACGGATGGTTCCGCCTACCTGACCGTGCAAGTCAGGCCGTGTTTAGTTGGGGAATTTGGGAGGTGCCAAATTACTGTTAGAGCACTGTAGCACACTGTAGCGTTTCGTTTGTATTTGTGAATTATTGTCCAAATATTGACTAATTAGGTTCAAAAGATTCGTCTCGCAAAGTACAACAAAACTGTGCAATTAGTTTTTAATTTCATCTACATTTAGTACTCCATGCATGTACCGCAAGTTTGATGTGATGGGGAATCTTCTTTTTGCATAGTGTCAAAGTTGGGAGTTGGGAGTAACTAAACATGGCCTCAGTCCACTTCTCATCATCCCCTGTACGTGCAAGTGCAGCTCCGCAAGGTACCTTCCAAGTATATATATATATATACACACACCCAGTCTCCTCACCTTGCAACTCTGGGCTCTTAACGAGATAGGCAGAGTTTATGCCAATGAACAGGCTACAAGATCTGACGCCTGCTCCATCCATGACGGTGCCGATCGAGCATTCCTCTAGGCCGACGCTGGGGTTTCCCCTGGGGACTGCGCTGTTGCTCCTTGTGATCTTCTCCCTGAGTGGCATGTTCTCGTGTTGCTACCACTGGGACAAGCTCCGCTCCCTCCTCCGGTCTCGGCATCCTGCCATGTTCCAAGAGGGCGAGCATACGGTGATCTCCATCACGTCATCACCGAGCAAGGAAACTCCTGATCACAAGGTAGTAGCACTCTCTATGCATGCCTCATCTTAACATCTTCCCGCAGCCCTGGAATTCTGTATCCTGTAAACTTCAGCTTATAGAATGATCCTCTGTGCGTGTGTGCTGTTTGCAGCTGGAGAAAGTGGGGAAGGAGTGTGGTTTGCCTGTTATTATGCCTGGGGACAAGGTCCCCAAATTCTTCGCGAGGCCGTGCCCACACGAGATGTGTTTGCCTGAAGCAGAGAAGACTGAAGTTCCGTTGGAAACCAAATGTTCGGTTCATGAAACCATCTGTATCTGTACATCATCAGTACACGAAAGCACACTTAGCCGTTAGTGAACTTATGATTGGCAGGTTGGGTGTATATATGCATGTTAATAGATTGTTATCTGAACATTCGATCTTGTCCCTTGGGCTATATATACTAGGATCTGGCTGAGATAGGCAAATATTTCTTTTTTAGTAGAGTTTGAAAAGGACGATTTGTGTTCTAACAAGCTTGTTGAATGCTTTTGCGTGTGGATCAGTCTTGTGAATACTATCTGTCTGTCTGTCTGTCTGTCTTCAAGGTCGTTCGCGACGGGCTTTGAATATGTGGTTCTGGGATTTGTGAGCCTCCCAGTCCCAGGTAAGCAATGCTTTTACCGCCACTCATATCTTCAACTCTGCTATTGGGAAACTAAGCTAGTTGGTTGGCCGTCATGGAGATTGGATACATTGGAAGAATATGATGGGTTGACAAACCATCCTGATTTTATGAATACCGTACCATGTGATTCAGACAATCGGTGATGCGAAAATCAATTGTTGTAAGGTTGCTCTTTCCTCACCTATTGCTCGTACGTATGTATCTTTTGTTATTTCATTCATTTACGCGTACAGTATATGTGATGAGGTGAGAAGCAGCCATGTTGTGGTGGTGCTTTTATTTGCAAATGGTGCAGTACGTAGTAATGCGTGGTGATGTATTGGAGACTCTGATCTGGTGAGTGCTCCATCGGCTTGGAAAGGTGTCTTTCTGGGTAGTCGTCGAATCTGTTTTGTGCTTTTGCTTAGTGCCGTGCACGTATATATATGTGATCTGAATCATAGATGAGGCTCGCTCTCTAGGCATACGCTACGGCCCTGTTTGGATATTATGAGCACGTGGGATGCCTATACTAATTAAGAGTATTAAATACAAACTAATTACAAAAATAATTGCACAGATGGAGATTAATTCGCGAGACGAATCTATTAAGGCTAATTAGTCCATAATTTGACAATGTGGTGGTACAGTAACCATTTGTTAATGATGGATTAATTAGGCTTAATAGATTTGTCAAGTGAATTAGACCCAAGGCTTCTGCAATTAGTTTTATAATTAACTCATATTTAATCCTTCTAATTGGCATTCGAACATTCGATGTAACAAGGAGTAAATTTTAGCCTAAGGATCTAAACACGTCCTATATCTATGTACCTAGAAAAGTCAAAACGACCTGCAATTAATTATTAACGTTAAGAAAATGCTCGATGGGAGCGAATAAAATAAAAAAAAGATGCATGCACTGAGGGAGTGGAGATCAGGGGACAGCGGCCTAACATATGTTATATATACTCAGAAGCTAAGCTTATAGTACATCAAGTCTAGTCTGAACCGGCCAACCTCGATCTATGGCCGACAGGGGTGGACCATAGAGCTAGACGTCCGTACCCGTCTCCGTGGTTGCGTTGCCTCTGAAATCTGAATCGAATTTTACTTTGTTGCTCCAGCTAGCACGCGACGTACGCTTCTTCTCCAGTTTCCGGCCGTCGACATGGATCCTTTCAGTTTTCCGGCAGATGCAGCATGCAGAGCACGCCTATCAACACCGTACCGCTGCGCCGCCAGTTTTGCATTGCATGTCGCCATCCGATCCTCAAGTCAAAAAGACCAGCGCTGCACATCCATTAATTTAATTTAATTTAATTCTGAGCCTACCGTATATACCATGCATCTACTCCACATATACATACCAAGTTCATTCAGTGCGAAAAAGATCCATGGAGCAGCGGATTGGCCCAGCAGGCCAGCACACACGGTCCACATGGCCCGTTTACATAATCACATTACCTACTTTCCCAGGCCCAGCGAGAGCCCAAGCAGCGTCCGCGGTGAGGAAGGGGCCGCGTCACCCGCCCGCCCCGTCCGTCAGTTACTACCCGCCACCTCTCCCCTCCCCGTCCGCCGCTCCACTCCGGCGACGGCGATGATACTCCGCCGCCTACATCTACATGGCTCCGTCTCCCGCCGATCCCTCGCGTCCGCTGCCGCCGCCACTCTCCGCGGCACCGCCCCGCGCACCTTGCCTTCCCCGGAGCTCCTCCGTCGCCTCCACGACTCTGCGGGAGACGGCGCCTCCTCGGAGTCGGAGCACGCCCGCAAGCAAGGTACCTCGTCATCTGTCCCTCCCCTTGCTTCATTTAGCAAGCACAGTTTCGTTCTGCATGATACGGGTACACTCCGCTGCTGATCCACCGCTCGATTGTTCAATTATAGGACACCGAACCGGCACCCCACGGCATTGCTGATTAGTGGTTCCAAATTTCATCTAAGGCCGGGCAAATTGGTTACAAGTCACTGATGCCTTTCATGTGCCCCTAGATAGGGTTCAAACCTGCCACTGTGTGTCCATGATGAAACTCAACCTTGTAATGATTTGTTGTGCTCATCAGAATTAACACTTGCCAGAGTTGGGGATTTTCCACCACCACGTGCCTCAACACGTTTAGTTAGCTAGTCATGTGATCCCCACCCATCTTCCAAAGATGCACGTTTCTGGCATTTAACATGATGACACAGTGATAATTTCATTTCTCAAATTCCATCGTAACATCTTTTCCCTCTTCAAAGTTTGGCTTCTCATACTCTTGTGTTCTATCTGAAGGTCCTCTTACGCTCTACAGGAATCTAGTAAGCCAAGGGAGACTCACCCATGACAGTTACCAGGAAAATGTAGCTTCCGAGTTAGACAACTTACTCAGAAGACTCCAGCAGTATGAGATGGAAATGGAGGATTACCATGTAAGTCGCGTGCTGTTTCTTCTCAGTAGTCAGTACCTCTTTGTATTGTTGTTCAGTAAAACAACCTTGTCACTTCTAACTTACATAAAGTGCAGGCAAAGCTGTACATATGGGAGAATAGCAGGGAGAAAGAGAGGCGAAGGCTTCTCGTTGAAGAAGCTGAAGATAAGCAGCGTGATGGTGTATGGATAGATGAGGAAAGGGGATTTCTTGATAAATTGGTTACGCGGTAATAGTTTAGTGTCCTTCTCCTTCCTCAAACTTTTCATTGTGAAGCCATGTAAATCTTGGGCATGCTTTCATGCGGTATCTTTTTACATCACAGCTCATTTGTCATTTTAATTTATATAATAACAATTATTGATTGATGGAGTTCTATTGGCATCTCTCAATCCCTGCAAGAGCACTAATAATGAAAAGCAGGGCAATATTAACTAAGCATGTCAGATGTTAAGTTTGCTCTATATATGAACTGAAATACGTTGTATCTGTTTATTTTTCTAACCTGTATTTGTTGATTAAAAACCCAGGAGAAGAAGAGGAAGCATAGAACCTGGAGTTGGTAAGTGGGTATCGTACCTGAACCGAGAGAAGAAACTAGATAAACTGGTGGGCCAGAGACCAATCGCTCCTGTTGCTCCTAAAGGATTGTATCTCTATGGAAATGTTGGAAGTGGTAAGCTACCTGAATTATTCACATGCAGCATGCTGAAAATAAGCAATTGCTGCTCTGATTACCGTGATAATGTTTTATGTTTCTGAATGACTATTGTATATAACTTATAAAAATCTCAAGGAACTACCTGTGCATAGGGAAGACAATGTTGATGGACATGTTCTATGGGGCCACTGAAGGTGTTATCAAGCACAGGAGGAGGTTTCACTTTCATGAGGTAAATTTATCTTAACCTGATATATATATTGTACCTGAAGAACAACTTATCTGATTGAAGATGACTAATAATATGTGTCGATACTATGTCAACTGTATCTGTTATCTCTTGGGGATTTTTAGTAGCATACCCATGCACATGCACATCTATCTGAACTCAGTTACACAAGTGTGGCTTGGCAAGTCGGCAATAACATAATCTGATAATCCTATAAATTATGTTTGTGGACCATTCGAGAAAAATAAATTTACTTTGTAGTTATGTTGCCTAATCTTTGCATAAATTTGGAGGAACTCTTTGATGCAGGCCATGCTTGAAATACATGATCATATGCATGATGTATGGAAGAGACGTGATGATGACAAGTCTGTTCAGACAAGTGCTTTCAGCTGGATATCAAGCCTTCCTTTTGATGCAAAAATTAAGGAGTGGCTGATCGGAGAAGAGAAGTACAAACAAGGGACACAGCAAAAGCATATCCTTTTGGCTGTTGCTGACAAGTTTCTGGTTGATAGACAAGCAAATAAAACTGGAGCAAGCATTCTATGCTTTGATGAGATACAGGTACCTAAACGGTGAAATGTCAAGGATTGAAGTATTTTCTCCTTTTCTTCCTGGCTAAGAGGATCATTTCTTCCATAGAATTTAGCATCTTGCCTATTGGATTACTTACAAAATTGGGGAAATAATAGATATAAGATTGGCATTGGTAAAAAAAATTAGGACAGTATAGGTTAATATGTTGTTTGGTTGTTTTTTCCATTTGTTTGTGGCACAAGTGTTCTAATTGTTTCAGGGGATGCACTTGAGGCTGTATCCTTTTTCTTCTATTGTGAAGTTATAAGCAGCTCTCCTGCATATTTGAGGAAAAAAGAAAACATTGTTTACTTACTCCAATATGGCCTAGCATAATTGTCACTTCAACATTTCAATGATGAAACTAATGCATTACTGGCAAATTATACAATTAATCTTGATCTTGTGCAACAATATATGAAGAATTGAAGTTAGCTAAGCTCTTCTTTTATTTATAATCATGCATATACCTCTTTCTACTTTATCATAATAATTCAAGATCGTGGAACAGTGAAAAGTACTTAGTTATCGTTGCTAATTAATGCTCTGCAACTTAGGGCTTTTTTTAAAAAAAAAATACTGAACAGGTTCATTTGTGCAGACTATCGATGTATTTGCAGTTGTGGCCCTGTCTGGCATTCTAAGCAGATTGCTAAGCACAGGAACTGTACTTGTAGCAACCAGTAATAAAGCACCTGAAGATCTGAATCAGGCAGGTCCTTGTTCAAATGGTTATTATTTGATTTCCTTCTTTCTCTAATTTATGAATTAGCTGTATTACAATTTCTCACAAACTTTTGAAGTTAAATTCTATAGTACTGCATTTTGATCTTTTCAATCTTTTTTCTGTTGGTTTTGTAGGATGGGATGCAAAGGGACATCTTCCTTGAGTTATTATCAAAACTGGATGAGAACTGCAATAAGATTCTTGTGGGAACTGAAAAGGATTATCGTCGCCTAATTCCAACAGAAGGCTCAACTCAGGTCTGTTCCACTTGTTTTTTAGGTACTTTTTCGAAATTTGGCTAGGAGCACTAGCATTCAATTGAGTAGGCAGGCACTTCGATGTATGATTTGAACCCAGGTGGGTGAGGGGACAACACAGTCTTTTGACAAATGTTATGGCACTGTAGGAGATTGATGAAACTTCGCATGGATAATTTTGTTGCTTTTAAGAGATAAACCTGGTGTTTATCCTGGTCCTCAAGAATATATTCCTTTCATTGTTATCTAGCCTTTGTGGCGATGACATAAGTTTTGAGCTATGCAGGGTGTTTAAGGGATTAAATTCAACTTCTTTTTAGTGGATGACAACTCTAGGTATATACTATATAGTAAGTTATAGCTGCATCATGAGCTTTATATTGAGTGGTCTGTATTGTATTTATATATTTGAACATAAACTGGTTAGATATATCTCTCTTCTGAGCCCCTGCAGCTGCAGGTTTACTCATGTTGTATTTATTATTCTCAATGTTTATCATGATATAATAAATACTTTTCTAAATTGTTGGCAGGTTCACTATTTTTGGCCTGTCACTTCTGACACTTGCCGCATGTATGAGGCTATGTGGCATGACATAACTAACCAAACAGGAGGAAACATTATTTCTGTCACCATTCCTGTAATGTTTGGGAGGTATGTCCATTGAATAAAGCATCTGTACCGGTGAAAACAAGCTAGATTAACTTCAATCGCATGTGGACAGGTCTATTGAGATTCCTCAAAGCTGTAATGGTGTGGCAAGATTTGACTTCGAGTATCTATGTGGACGCCCAGTAATAATTCACTCTCATTTCACATCTGTCTAGAATTTCTGTTGGATGGATAAAATACAAAGATGTTATTTTACTTCATCTAGAAAAAATGACATAGTACCTTTCTTCTGTAAAACTCCTTTATCTTGAACTTTGAACTGAATTATGATGCTATTAACTTATTATTACATGCAAGACGGTAAATAAATTTATAAGACCCAATACAAGGTGCTCAGATCATGTAATTATAGTAGCTATTTTTGTTATCTTGAGAACATAGTAGCTCATTTCTAAATCTTTGGTCAACCCTGTACTTATTTTTCAGGTTGGAGCTGCAGATTATATAGCAATAGCCAGGAACTACCATACTATTTTCATATCAGAAATTCCAGCTATGAGTATGAAGATCCGTGACAAGGTATATTTTTTCTCATGCTGTTTTTA
This sequence comes from Setaria italica, assembly GCF_000263155.2. Classification (NCBI taxonomy): domain Eukaryota; kingdom Viridiplantae; phylum Streptophyta; class Magnoliopsida; order Poales; family Poaceae; genus Setaria; species Setaria italica. Next base: position 435,633 of record NC_028458.1, read on the forward strand.
CTGCTTTTTTCAGTCTGTTTGGTCGGAGGTAATAGGTGCAAGGGAATGTGAATTTAGCATACAGAGCTTCAAAGTCCTTGTTTTGTTCTTGGGCATGAAAATGCAAATGCTACTGGTAGCCTGAAGCCTATAGAAGTACAACAAACTGAAATGTGCTCTTGGAAGAAACACAAACAAAGTGAGACATGGGACTCCAAAGTGCTGACGAACAAGGAAGCACTCTCTAGATGTGGTACATTGGAAAATCAATAAATTAATACAGTAGGATTGAATGATAGTCAGGACAGATTGATTTGGGCTGGTTAACTTTTAAGGGATATTACAACATGGAAAACAGAAAAGTTCCTTTTGTTCAGTTTACCATAGCTATTTAACTTGATGTGCAGTCAATATTTCTAAAACAGCATTAGTTAGTACTCCCTCCGTTTCAAATTGTAAGTCGTTTTAGCTTTTTTAGGTTCATAACTTTTGTTATGTAAATAGACATAGTGTATATCTAGATGCATAGCAAAAATTATGAACCTACAAAAGCCAAAACGACTTACAATTTGAAACGGAGGTAGTATTATCTATCTTTCTAAAACAGCATACATTTATCTTTTCCTATCTTTGCTAATACCACGACTCATTTAGGCAAGAAGGTTTATCACCCTTATCGATGAGCTGTACAATCATCACTGCCGTCTTGTATGTCTAGCTGCCTCATCCATTGATGATCTTTTCCAAGGAACTGAGGAAGGACCTCTTTTTGATTTAGAGAGGTAATTCAGTAACCTTTTCCTTAACATGTTAAGCCCTTTTTTGTAAATGTCAAAAGATCATGAACTGGAAATATGTTTCAATAAACTTTGCCATATATGTTGGTTACTTTGTTGAGCCGCGGGTTGTGGCGAAAATGTTTCTGCTCGTCTGCAACATTAAAAAATATAGAACATTTTGCTAGAATTGCACTGGCACTGAATGAATTTTCACATGGGAGGTCATGTTATGCAGTTTTCAGTTTGAAACTGAGGCCGAAGGAACAAAGCTAAGAAGGGACGTTTTAGCAGAAGGCAATGTTGGCATGAGGCCTTCTACTAGTGGGCTTGTGGCAATATTGTCTGGTCAAGAAGAGATGTTTGCGTTCCGCAGGGCGGTAAGTGATGCACTTTTTCTTTACCTTGTTATGTATGAATAGTTGTGAGTTGGTTGAGGTAATTCATGAGTAATGCTGAAAAGTAGTAGTTGCTTGATATAATTCATGAGTACTATTGAAAAGTAGTGTTAAGGCTAGAGAGGTTTTTTTTTAAAAAAAAAAAGACTTAGAGCTACTTCTTGCTGAGAAAGCTCAACGGCTCAAGTTGTTGCCTTTTTTTAATTGAACAATGGCTCAAGTTTTGTTGCTCATCCAGGGAAATATATCTAGCTCACAAGTCACAATGATCTAAGACGCAATGCTATAACGGCGTCCCTATTTTGTTGAGCCTTGGTTCAGTTGGTTGTCCAGGAAGCAAGGTGTAGGTATCCCCTTGGTTGGTTTATTTGAACTGATGGCGCATCTTGTTTTTGCAGATATCCCGGCTTATCGAGATGCAGACACCACTGTATCTGGAGCGTGTGCAGCATGCTCATCCCTCCTTCCAACTGCAGGGTCCTGCTGTAGCAAGCAACAATAGAGCCCGTGTTTCTCAGTCGGCTCCATCGGTCTGACAAGGGGCAGCACTCACTGGATGTGTATGTACCATGGTTAAGTTGTTGGTTCCCCTGAACGGCGACAGTTAATAAGGCAAATCTGAAACGATAGCAGTGCTGATACCCAGCCCATGTAAATGATGAAGAGTAAATCAGAAAAGAATGCCATTGCATAAAACATGTACATTGGGCACGGCCCGCAGGTTTCTCAATCGATGTAGTTGCAGACTGGGCTCTCTCGTGGTTTTGTTAAGGCAGGCAGGCCCTTTCGAAAATGCTTGGTACAGCGTGGGGGTTGCTTGCTTAGATGAATTGATTGAAGAAATGCAGCTATCGTTCATTCATTGACAGCACATTGACATCTTCCCCATCAGAGCTGCTTTTAGCTGTTGTTCGAGATGCTTGTAGCTGTTGTTCGCTGTGGTCAGCGACACCAAGGCAGACCAGACATTGCAGAAATTGTGTAAGGCTCTTGAGCAATCAGTTAGCGGTGTTTTCTATTATTCGCTAGCTCCTGCGCACTGATCAACTGCTACTCAAGGTTTTCAGTGAAATGACTTGTTGCAGGGATAGCATCTTTGAGAGTGTCACCTCACCCTTGAGTTCTAATTCAGGCCATGTTTAGTTACTCCCAACTCCCAACTTTGACACTATGCAAAAAGAAGATTCCCCATCACATCAAACTTGCGGTACATGCATGGAGTACTAAATGTAGATGAAATTAAAAACTAATTGCACAGTTTTGTTGTACTTTGCGAGACGAATCTTTTGAGCCTAATTAGTCAATATTTGGACAATAATTCACAAATACAAACGAAACGCTACAGTGTGCTACAGTGCTGTAACAGTAATTTGGCACCTCCCAAATTCCCTAACTAAACAAGGCCTCAAATGACAAGATCTGATCGATCAGGAAACGAATCATTTCCCAGCAGCAAAGTTTTCTTAAAACAAAAAATTCGATGGACTCCCATAACTTGTACCAGTGGTACGTACGACGAAGCTGAATGGGATCCTAGGAGAGGAGAGTACTAGGCTACTAGCTGCTGCATCGGATTCTCCTTGTTTCCTCGTGCCCTTGCAGCTAGCAGTGCCTGCCTGCCCATTGAATCTCAAGCACTTCCTCCAGCTCCATCTCTCAACTAAAATTTTACACTCTTCACGTGTTGATGGCACCGGCCATGAATCGTTTAGTTTGAATTGGAACCAGAGATCGATCATGGGCGGTCAATGGGGACTTGAGCAGGCTCATCTCTCTCTCTTTTTGTCCCAGCTTTTTCAACAAATAAAGGGCACGCAGCTAGTACGTATAGTACGTACATCCAAGCTGGGTGCACATGGTGACTCCATGTGACATACACTTTGATTATCAGTATATATCGGTCTTTCAGCTCATGCAACTTGCTTCTACTATACTATATTACTACCATCTAATCAATCTAATGTACTTTGAAGGGATTAACTAATTCATTAAAGTGAAGAAAAAAGGTTATCAGATGCATGCATGCGTTGCAACTTGCAGTAGCTGATCCATCAAGTACGTGAGAATGATTTAGCTAGAGGCAAGAATCTTCCAACGGTGGCGTGGCAGTCTAAATTATAAGATATGCATGCGATTCGAAATTCAAATTTCGAACAGGAATAAGCCAAATGCAGGCGCATTTGTCAGCATTTTCTGACAGATGGAATAATCTGTGTAGTATAATGTACGTGCGCGGCCGTTTGCCGCCCGTGGCGTTGTTCGATCGTCGCTGCTTCCCAAGCACGACGCATGCGACGCGAGGAAGAAGCACATGCCAACCACAGAACCGATGCAAGATATATGCAACCGAGACATGTTCTTGGATCCCCGTACGACGTCGCCTAGGCTCGATCGATCTGCTATGACCGACCACTGGGCATCACATCACCACGCTTTTCGATAAACAGCTATAATTTGCTAGCTTTTTTTTTATCCTCTTGCATGCTGAAGCAGTTGACATCGTCACGGGACACAAAGTGTACACAGCTACAGGCTACAGCTACTACAGCACAGAATGCACGGACGAACACAAGCAAATTCATCAAAAAGTTACCTAATAATTAAGGAAGAATGGAATGTGCGTCGTGATCGAAGAAGTAAGGACAAGGTTGTTGGAGGGCAGATGGATGGATATACATGACCGAAACAAGCTGTTGCCTTTTTGTGTTCTTCATTCCTAACCCACCATCTAGTTCCAGTCTGGTGATCTGTTTATTGTTCCCTTTTCTGTTTTTTCCCCTTGAACAAACTACAACCAAAGGCATGGAATCCATGAAGAGGGCTTCTTCTTTTGACTACAACGACCCATGACTACTAGAAAAGACCAATTATGCATTTCACTTTGGCCACCCCTGTTAAACTCGCAAAAAATGTATTCAATAAACACAAATCCATCCGAAAATGTTTAGCCAGAAAGTAACCACCCAAGCTAAGCTAAACACCAGCCAATTAGGCAATCATTACAGCAGAGAAACGATATCGTTAGATTCCTCAGCTCACCAACCAGTGGCAGGGCCGGTAAATCACCCGCGTTTGGGAGCCCAATCTCGTTGGCGTAGGCTATAAATGGGGGATGACAGCTCACTCCATCTCTCCCTCTCGCTGACAGGTGGATGTGGAGTTGGGAGCCAGCCACCAGGCCTCCTCCTCTCGCTCATCCCACCGGCCGTCCACCCTGTTCGTTCCCAATTCCCAAACCTAGTTGGAGTAGAAGCCAGCCAGTCCAGCTGCAAGGCGGCGCAGCAGCCGACCTCCATCCTCCTCTTCGATCCGCCGCAGGCCGACGCTTCTAGCGTGGTGGGAGTGGAGATCCGTCCATCCGGTCCGCCGCCTTCCCCCTTGTTGGCTGGTGAGTAATTCATCGATCCCAACTTGTTTTCTTCACTCGAAGGATTCCATTGTTTGTTCCAGGAATCGCTTGGTCTTGAGAGTTCTCATTCAGATCCAAATCGCTCCCTCCCCATTTCAGTTTGCTGTGGATTCAAAAATCATCCATTTAGGGTTTCGTTCGATTAAGTGGTTCGTCTTGTGCTCCTGCTGCGCTCGAGAATGACAATCAGCAGATGCCGGCGGAACTTATTTTCCTGAAAAAAGAGAGATGATTTTTGGTGTTCCTTCAATTGAGCCCCCATGCGCGCGGCTATTGTTGGCTAAAACTGCGTTATTTTAGCGCACGAGTAGATTTTTTTTGGACTACATGACTACATGTCGGCACTAAATTTAGATGACGCCATAAAAAAATTGATACCTTCCCCTCGATGTCTGTTCAACGTAGCTGTTCGAGTTCCCTTTCCCCCTCGGACAGGAGATCTGTGTTTTCTAGATGTCGCAACAGCATTATGTTCTATGGCTCATTCATTTGGTTTCGAGAGAAGTAGTATACAACCTTGAAGCTAGCGGCATCTGTTCAATGACCTGACGTTTCTTGGTCCGTTTTTTTTTTTCAAATAGGTACACAGATTGAACTATGGACAACCTGTGGCATCTTGGAGATGAGCTCCGTGGCCAGCCAAAGGTAGTGGAGGACCGCCAGTGGTCTCTCATGACCTCCAAGCTCGCTGAGATCACCAAGTCCAAGGGCGAGAGGATGAACGACCTTGACTATGCGCGGATGAACACCGTCCCTGAGGTCAAGCAGTGGGATAAGATGCAGTATCACCATGATGAACCCAGGATGGATCACATCAATCTTGGCCTCATGAACCTGGATCTGAAGATGAATGATCTGAAGATGAACGAGGCTGCCCTCAAGAACCCTTTCCGCAACATGGGTTATAACATGAACCCAATGTACCCCAAGGGGAACAATGCCAATGTCAATGCATTCAAGATGAATGTTGGGGTCAACAAGTACTCCAATAGTCCTAATGTGAAAGAGGCCATTGGAAAAAACAATGGTGCCAACAACAATGGAAGCAACAGCAATGGAAACGCTAACAACAATTCTGCTGTTGACAAGCGCTTCAAGACACTGCCAACGAGTGAGATGCTACCAAGGAATGAAGTCCTTGGTGGGTACATCTTTGTCTGCAACAATGATACCATGCAGGAGGATCTCAAGAGGCAGCTTTTTGGTATGCGTTACCACTTCTCCTGATAAATAACATGAAATATTGTTCTGAAAAATAACTTTCATACCATTTTTAAACTTTCTTTTGATAATAGCATCTCAAGATCTGTTGCTCTTCTGCAGGGTTGCCAGCAAGATATCGGGATTCAGTCCGAGCAATTACTCCTGGACTGCCTCTTTTCCTCTATAACTACACAACTCACCAGCTTCATGGAGTATTTGAGGTTTGTGATTAGCTGATTTGCTGCTCCTTGGATAGCCTCTCTGACCTTGTTAAACAGTTGTTTGTTTGTAATACATAAGATATTGCTAGCTAATAAATTGTGCATCTTACTTTCAAAAAAAAAAGTAAATTGCGCATCTAACTATCCAAGAAATGGTCTTGTGCTTTCATGCACTATTACCATTCTAGATGGAATATTTTTAGCTTGCCTTCATCTTTCTCCTTTTCCTTGTGCCCTTGTATGTAATTTCTTCTAACTAATGATTTGGTAGCATTTAAAAATAAACATTAAACTAGAAAGTATGATCATGGTTTTCCAGATACTATAGTATATGCAACCAAGCCTACACCAATGTTTTAAATCTCCCACTATAGCTGCTGCTATAGCCCGCTATAGTTATTTAAGGCATGGTACCACTATTTACTCTCATGTACAATTTAACCGCTATATCCCACTATAGCCCCATTTAGCTCCACTATTAGCTGTTTTAGAGTCCTCCGCTAAACCTCTTAGCCCGCTATTTAAAACATTGGCCTATACACATTTTAGGTACATGACAGCACATCCAAGAATTGCACTCTTGTAAGGCAGCTTTAGCTAGTATTTCATCCGGTGTTAGTTCCTACTTCCTACTGGTTTTGTATGTGCTATTTCACCATCTCTGATTCGGGTTATTTTTTCATGCCTAGTCTTGTATGGTTTTGCACACTGTTGACGTATTGTTACCATTATTTAGCATTGCTTTATAGTTGGATCTAACTGTGCTTCTGTATACATCTAGCTCCATAGTCTTTGTTATTGACCCATTTCTGTTAGCTCACTGAATCATCATTGTTGTCAGTTTCAATAAATGAATGCCTACTTCGATTCCATACATTTTTATTGTTATTGAAGTTTTAATCCCATCTTATGCTTCAGAATAAATCTAGCGGCTAATTGTCTTTTGGTTTTGAAATGAATTTGCTTAGGCTGCCAGTTTTGGTGGGTCTAATATTGATCCCACTGCATGGGAGGATAAGAAGTGTAAAGGTGAATCCAGATTCCCAGCACAGGTACTGGCAACATTTTGCATATGTTTGTTTCTCATTTCCTTCTGATTTCATGATCTGACATCTTCATCGTGTTAGGTGAGGATCCGCATTAGGAAGCTTTGCAAGCCATTGGAAGAGGATTCCTTCAGGCCAGTTTTGCACCACTACGATGGCCCAAAATTTCGCCTTGAGCTCTCCATCGCGGAGGTATATACCATATCCCAGCTGCTGTGCACATGAATTATACAGTGAAAGCTCCCTTGCACAATGAAACTTTATTAGCACAATAGCCCTTGTGTTCATAGACTTTATCAGAATTCTGCATTCATGCTGCCATGGTGATCAAATCGGTTGATGTTCAGCTTCCGTTTACATGCTGCCAAGAAAGTTTATTTTTTGTTTGTGTGTGGAAGTATGTGACAAAGGACAGTTACTTTTTATATCACATTCTGAGGTCTCATAGTTTAGTTGCAGTGCTTATGTGCAGTGCTGAGATACACATTAGCCTGCACCAATTACAATATTCCCTTGTTTAAATCTTAATTGTTATTTTCTTGATGTCTCCTCTGCAATTCCGTGCATCCCATAGGCATTACTTGTCTGAGGTTGAACATTAAATGGTGGACATTTGCTAATCATCCTCAGAATTAAGATAAAACATGTTAATCCCCTTCTGCTGGTCAGATGATGGCATTATACAGGAGCTTGTAGGCATGGGAACTTGTTTTAGTTTTTTTATTGGTCTATTTTAAATTTGTTATGCATGTTGTCTGTTGCGATAAAAGTTCTTAGAGCATAAGAAGATGAGAAGTTTGTTTTTTTCTTAAAAAAGTGTGGTCATGTCAATCATTCTCATCAAATATAATTTTTGCAGACCTTGTCACTGCTAGACCTGTGCGAGAAGGAAGGCATCTGAGCTGTTGGGGAGGTGGTTGCCTTGAGCTTCTAGTAAATATTAATCATCCTTGTATGTTTTGTGGATGGTGGTTGGGCAATGTTGTTTGTTTAAGCGCAAGCTGCTGCTGGTTTCATTTTCCCTACCTGCAAGGAAGGAAGGAGAAGACCTGGTACTTGGAAGGCCCCTCAAAAAAGCAAGCTGTGAGGCTGTCTGTGTACTGCGTTGCGTTGTGTCGTCCTGAACCGAATCAATCCTGGGTTGGAGATGTGTATGTTTTGCTGTCTATCTATCTACGTGTGGTAGCAGAGTTGAGTATACCTGGGCAGAATGGGACCCCGAAAGATGGGGCCCTGTATACTGTGTAATGGGTTACGATGCATGCATCATGGCGCCCCAAAGTAAGGGCCGATGATGTCGTCGTTCTGAGTTTGTGTTTTGTGGTGTTGTACCTTGAACCTCCTTTGCATTTGACTTGATGCTACCTTTTGCACTGTCTGAGAGTGTTGGCTTCTGGTTCACGTTATGCTGTGATGTACCATGGTTGATTCAGTTTGGGTGTTGTGAAGGCTAAAAACTAAAAGGTGGCTTGTGGAACATTGTGTCCAGCAGCAGGTTTTGGGTTGCAGGTGCACCTACCAAACTAATTGGTAGGTGTTTGGCAGGGAGGGGCTAAATTTTAGCCCCTGTCACATCGGATGTTTGGACACTAATTAGGAGTATTAAACATAGTCTAATTACAAAACTAATTGCACAACCCCTAGGCTTAAATCGCGAATGGTACATCACAGCATCACGTGAACCAGAAGCTAACACTCTCAGACAGTGCAAAGGATCGAAGCCATTAGATTATATCTGTCACATCGGATGTTTGGACACTAATTAGGAGTATTAAACATAGTCTAATTACAAAACTAATTGCACAACCCCTAGGCTAAATCGCGAGACGAATCTATTAAGCCTAATTAGTCCATGATTTGACAATGTGGTGCTACAGTAACCATTCGCTAATGATGGATTAATTAGGCTTAATAGATTCGTCTCGCGATTTAGCCTATGGGTTCTGCTATTGGTTTTTTAATTAGCTCATATTTAGTCCTCCTAATTAGCATCTGAACGTGTGATGTGACAGGGCTAAAGTTTAGCCCCTGACATCCAAACGCCCCCCGTGTGTGAAACAAAACAAGAGCAACTGATAAGGTGGTTGATTGCATCGGTTCAACTGCTCTCGGTCAGACAAGGAGCAGCAGCTGTTTGTTGGTGCGCTGTCTCCATGTGTTTTTCAGCACTCACTGATTCCTGAACTGAATGCAGTTCTCGTCGGAGGGTACCATGTCAGCACTCCAAAAAGCTCAGGAATCCCAGTCGTAAACCGTTGAACAATCGACGTTTCAGCTTTGGCGGCGACAAGAGATTGGATTGATTGCCTCGTCTGCTGTTAATTGAAACAGGGCAGCTTAACACGTAAGGTAAAGCAGTCTGCTGCAGTGCAGAGGACGAACGCGACGTGCAACCCGTGCGCCTGCTGTACCTGCTCTGCAGATACATGCATTAGACTAGAAAGATACATGCTCTGCAGAGTGAGTATTATGCCTCTTGTTCCATTCTCATCTCACTGGACAGAAATCGCCAGTAACCATTCCTTTTGAGGTTTCAGTTTGATCCCAGCTCATTCTGAATGTGCAGCAGCAGACCAGCGGCAGCACAAGTAGGAGCAGGGGAGGGAAGGGGAGTGTATGAGTACTTGTACTTGGGGTTGAATAAGCCAAGTGCACGAAACCTCAGCTAATGCAATTAGATATAATCATCAGATAGAAGTAAAAAAAAAAGACGGTCAGAATCAACATTATAAAGTCAGGGGCTGAAACTGCAACGCACATCGGTATCGGTACAGAACAAGAAGGCTGCCCTCAACGAAACACATCTTCGAGGCCAGGAGCAGGCAGCAGCTCATCTGATTTCCGAATCTCACGATGGTGGCTGGATCTCGATGTTGTCAATCAACCTCACCTTCCCAAACCATGCGGCGACACAAATCACAGCAGGGCGATCGATCCTCTCAACAGGCGTCAAGCTCTCTTGCTCCACAATCTGCGTTCACAACAGCGATCCATTTCATGTTAGACTAACTTTCCCAACTTGCGGGTCACTTACCATAAACAAAACGTCTCCTGAGATGTCATCACGCTATTATCAAAGCCGTCTAATCGAAACCAAACATTCAGTCTTCCCACAAGTCGGGTTTAATAACAAAAGGTTTAATTATATAAAAAAGGTTTTCTGAACTGTTTCATGATACAAAGCATAAATGCCTAAAGCTTTCAAAGAGTCTCGAGGAAAATACCAGAATAAGATACCACAAAACAATAACCACTTTCACTAAATAAAAACAATAACCACAATGACGACGACGACCATGATGGGATTGCAGAGAACTCAACCGCCAGATAAAAGGTCTAAAAACACAGATAACTTGAACAGCTGAGCAAAAGCCAAGAACATTACCTCAACATAGTCAACCTGACCGCCAGCTTCTTCAAGTGTCTGCACTATTTGATCTTTTATTTGTTGGCCATGACTGTTTCCATTCAGCGCAGCGGTTCTAGCATTCACCAGTGATCTACTGATGGATAATGCCTACATAGGAGATCATCACAATCGAAGGAAGGTTTATTTTGAGAAAGGTGCAAAGATATTTACAAAGAGTATATGCAATGATCAACAATTGAAAATAATGCTTTCTTCTAGGATTTTTACATGTAGCTCCCCTCCATAGCTATAAATAAATTTGTTATATCTCACCTATCGAGTCATAAGAACCACCTAAAGATTATTGTGCCAACAAACTGATAACAGCTCAAACCGAAAGAGGAGCAACATGGAAAACAGCGGTGAAAGTAACTCCTGCTGCAAGGTCGAAATTTTAGTTATATTCAAATTTTCACCTAGAGCCAGTTCAACAACTGCAGAGGAAAGTTGGTGCATTTCGCACAAGGCTTGTGTCGAAAAGTTGTGATGTGAGGCCAAACTAGATAAAGCATTGAACAAATTGAACCACGAATTTGTTGAACATACTGGCCCAACAGGTTGATCCAGGAGGGGAAGGATACACTGGACAGCAAGACAAACCTAATTCTAAACCACTGTAATTTCTATGGTTCTCTGTATTTTGGCGATAGCAATACCACAAATTGTCAAAAAAAATCACTACAAAAACAATCTACCAGCTTTTTTCAGAAAAAGACAAACCTTTTCCCTTTCCTCACACGATAGGTGCACATTGCGGGAGCTCATGGCAAGACCATCAGCTTCTCGCACTATTTCTGAGCCAATAATCTCAATGGCAAAATCAAGATCATGAACCTGAAAACAACAAAGCTTTATCTCAGCAACAGAAACTAACTAGAGTTACACTGAGATAAACAGATAAGAGATGACACACATTATGTGGGGATGCAACTGAAGAGAACCATCAAAACAGAAAGCAAACAAGTTAACCACTGAAGCATTATTTGATTCAAAATGGACATTTGGATGGAGCAAAATGTAGTCTCTAAATAGTCACCATGTGATAAGCTATTTATAGACTATCTAGAAGCAAGTTGGTCAAGTTGGTGAATAGGGCAGTGAAGAGAAGAAAAAAGAACTACTATTCTGCTAGGTAGTTACCATCATTCGATGGCCAACTTTGCGCTTACTCATCAATGTTTTATTCTATTCATATAACTACTTGAATTGCCGAACCTGACAGACAGCAATTATAAAAGAAACAAAGTAGTATGTTAATGCCAAACAAGTTATTGTTCTAAAAAAGTTACCATCCGGCAGAGGAAGGAAGGTGGAAATAAACAGGAGCAAAAAACATTATTTTAGATTTGTTACCATTACTGTATCTGGATGGCCTACTCCTTTTTTTTGGAACTAAAACAAACTGGATGGCCTACTTTGTTCTCACATAGCAAGACTGTATTTTCAGCACTTGAACAGTTGGACCTGACAGACGCCAACCAAAACTGAACAAAGTGCATGCATGTGTCAGTGTCAATGTCAAAGAAGTTACCATCCGGCAGATGACGCGCCACTGTTGATAATCCTTCTTCCCAAACACCGCGATGTCCGGCTCGACGATGTTGAAGAGCTTGGCGACGACGGTAGCCACGCCGCGGAAGAAGACGGGCCTGCTGCTCCCGCACAGCCCCTTCTCCAGCCGCTCCACGCGAATCCACGTCTCGTGCCCGTACCCATCGCCCTGCTCCAGGCAGGAGATCGCGCCCCCGGACTCGCTGGCATCGGGGCGGCCGCCGCGGACATAGAGGTCCGGGGGGCAGAAAACCGCGGCAACGGCGCCAGTGGCGGCGAGCTTGCGGAGGTCCCCGGCGAAGTCGGAGGGGTAGGTGGCGAGGTCCTCGGTGGGGGCGAACTGGCTGGGATTGACGTAGATGGAGACGACGACGGCGACGGGGCCGGCGGCGGCCGCCACCGCTGCGGAGACGAGCGAGAGGTGGCCGTCGTGGAGGAAGCCCATGGTGGGGACGAGAGCGACGACCTTGCCCTCCGCGCGACGGCGGCGTGACCACGCGCGCATCGCCGCCTTGTCACGGATCACCTCCGGCTCATGCGCCGCCGCCGGCATGGGAGCAAAATGGAATCGCACGGCAGACTGATGAGGAGGAGGAAAAGAAAAAAGAAAGAAATTTGTTGACAACAAGTGAGAATGGGATGCGGCAGCAGATAAGTTGTGGGGAGGAAACGGAATCGAGGACGGCCAGAGAGTGGGAGGGGAAAGAAGGAATTTTCTTTCTGCCTGTTGCAATTCAAAAACAATGCAGCAAGTAGCAGCCAGGGTAGACTCTTTCTGGACATGATAACGACATCTACCCGCCATCGATCGTTGGATGATATCAATAAAAACATTTTTTTTCTTTCCAGCTAGCACAATGGAATTGTAGATGCAGGATTACAATCGTTTTTCAAGCTATCTCGAAAGAAAGCAGGTGCTAACATGCCACGCTGCTCTCCGCTCGTAAGATGCTTGCTTATACTTCCTCCGTTCCAAATTGCAGGTCATTTTAGTGTTGATATGTATAGATGGAAAAACTAAAACGATCTACAATTTGGAACGGAGGGAGAAGCATATTAGTTGAGACATTATTAGAGGTGCGCAAGGGAAAATTAATTTCCTGCGGAGCTCCTTGGTATCCAAAAGTAATTTCCACCGGGTTCTTCCATGTATCCACAATGAGTTGGCAGCGAGTTTCAACGATATATACAGACCGTGGATCACACCACTGGCATGTTGTGGTCTCTATGCCTGGTAAATAGTTGGATCAGACTGGAGAGTCGGTTCCCAGAATCCCACGCATGATGAACCCTTCATCTGAGGAACAACCGTGTCATTCAGCATCTCATATATTTCAGCACATTGTGGATGCTCTTGATCCCTAGAGTAGAACACATGATTCCTCATGTTCGCCTCAATCTGACTAAAACCAGGCGCCTTCTTCGACTTACTGCCCTTCATGATCTTCCACACATTTGCTGTCTCATCCCACATTCCATGTGACGCAAATACATTGGCCAGAAGCGTGTAGCGTCCTGAATCAGAGGGTTCAAATCTGACAAGATCCTCACCCACTTCTCTTGCTACCTCTACCTCTTTATGCGTCACACAGGCTCCTAGTAGCGTCCCAAGAATGGCTTCATCACGCATGCCCTGTGGCATACTGTCGACAAGTTCCTTGGCCTCCCTAACATACCCTGCTCGACCTAGAAGGTCAACAAGGCAAGAGTAGTGCTCAATGCTTGGCTCTATTCCGTAGCCATGGTAAATTGATTTGAAAATCTTGCGGCCTTTCTCGACCAAGCCAACATGGCTACAAGCTGACAGAATGGACGTAAAGGTAGTTGAACTGGGCTTATACCCATGCCTCAACATCTGAGCAAAGCCCTGTAAGGCATGGTAACCACAGCCATGGTTCGCAAAAGCTTGCATTATCGACGTCCATGTTATGGTATCCTTCACTTCCAATCTCTTAAAAGTGAGCTGAGCAGAAAGCAGATCTCCACTTCTTGAGTACATTGTGAGCAAGGCATTTCCTAAATCAGTTTCTGACAGGAGTCCAAGTGTGACAACCAAGCCATGGATTTGCTTAACTTCCATTGTGCTCTCAAGCATAACTAGGATACTAATTAATGTACAGATGTTAGGAGATACCGCTGAGCGTCGCATAAGAAGAAATATGTTTACAGCTTCATCCTTATGCTTGGTCTTGGAATACGCCTCGATAATGGTATTCCAGGTCACCAGGTCTTTTGCAAGCATCGAATCGAATAATCTCTGGGCCTCATTCAGCTGGTCATTGTTGGCATAAGCAGTAATCATCGCATTCCATGCCGCAGTATCCTTTTTTGGCATCATATCAAAGAACTCTCTTGCCCTGCACGCAAAACCATTCTTTGCCAAGCCAGTGACCATTATAGTCCAAGAAATCACATTCCTGTGCGGCATTGTCTCAAACAATTGAACTGCTTCATCCACTTTTCCAGCGCTGAGAAAACCGGAAATCATGGCATTCCAAGAATATGTGTTTCTCTTGGGCATCCTATCGAACAGTTCCCATGCCTCTTGAATCTGACCACTGTCAGCGTAGGCCTTAACCATGACTGTCCAAGCGACCACATTCCTCTCAGGCATTCGATCAAACACCTCCCTGGCTTCCTTGAGCATCCCATTGCTTGCGTACCCCTGCACCATCGCTGTCCACGAAACAACATTTGGATCAGGCATCACATCAAACAACTGGCGCGCTTCGTGAACACGGCCGGTGCGGCAGTACCCAGAGACCATGCAGGTCCACGCGACGACGTTCTTCATCGGCATTCCGTCGAATAGCTCGCGCGCGCGGTCGACACGCCCAGCCTTGATGTACCCGTCGAGCATAACGGTATCCAGGTAAAGCCCCCGAGCAGCCGCGGGCGCCGCGCGGAAGAGCGCCTCCGCGCCCAGCAGGTCACGTTGCTGGAGGTGGCGGCTGATGTTGGCGGCGTAGGAGACGGCATCCTCCCGGTTTGGCGTTTCGGCGCGAGTGGCCGCGGCGCCGCGCTGCTGCTTGGGTGCGGCGGGGTTTTCGCTGGCCGAACGGATGCCTTCTCGGGCGGGTTGCCGCGGCGGGTCATGGGCCTCCGCAACGGTGCCATGGAGGCGGATGAGCGAGCACTGGAAGGGCAGCTCGAACGGGGCGCGGCCAGCGGTGATGCCGCGCCGCCGCGCGAGGGCGAGCGAGTCGCCGCTGCTAGGACGGATGTCTCCATGGGCGCTTCGTCGTGTAGGCGTGCGGAACTTAGCGACGGTGCTGTGCCGGTGGAGCGGCGAGCATTGGGAGAGGAGAGGGAGGACGCGCCGGCGCCGGGCAACGGGGAAGCATTGGGAGTTGGCGGGGAAATTTGCAACTAGGTCCTCGGTTAGTAACCTAGCTGGTTCAGAACGGAGGGGGGCAGCATGGGGTCAGCGTATATATGCGAAAAGGTCCGTACTAAAGTTTTTTTCGTTCAGGTATACCCCAACTGGATCGCCATGACTAATCGCGATCCAATTTTGGATGACTGCGAACCGCCGGATCAATTATACGCGGCTCAGAACGGCTTCTGGTATAATAGCAGCGGCCATTTGTCGAAATAGGCCTTAGTGTTTAAGAATACCTTCAACCCCCCCCCCCCCCCCCCCCAGTCGGATCGCGATTATGATCGCGATCCAACTCCTGGTGGATTTGAACCGTCCGATCGACACTCCGGGGCCCAGATCGAGGGGTGTAATTTTACGGAAACGACCCTTCATTGACATGGCCGGTAAAATGGGATGCGAACCGGCGGCGGCCGCCGCCGCTGCTTCCGGCTTGCCCCCGAAAGATCACTGCACGGCAAGGAGGAGCGATTCCGGCGAGGAAGGTCGCGGTCCTCGAAGCGTGGAGGACTACCATGGTGGCGCCGGAGGTCGTCGTCGGCAGAATTTCAAATGCAGAACCCAGACAGGACAATGAAATGAAAATTTCTTCCTTATTCATTAAGAAAAACTCATGAACGATCCATAGAGTAGAGATCCAACGAACCCATTCCCACCTTAATTACGCAAGCAAAATCCGGCATGCAGACTCTCAATACATACACCGAACTGAAGAAAAGAAACTTCTTTCGGCGGAGAAAGCAAAGCAGGGCACAGCAGAGCAAGACTACAGGAGCAAAGCAAGGCATGAAGCAAGGTGATGAGCAGCTTGGCGGCGGCGCCTATACAAAGGCGTGCTTCTCGAGCAGCTTGAGGACGTCCTCCTGGTTGTTGAGCTTGGCCACGTCGATGGGCGTCTTCCCGTCCAGGTTCTGCAGCGTCCTGCAAAAGGCACAAGATCATGCATGAGCAATCAAGCTTCAGAATGAGGAATTTCCGTTTCAGCTCGGTCATCAGTTTGGTATCGATCATCATCAATCAGGTGGACGGTCCCTTACACGGCAGCTCCGCTCTCGAGCAGGAGGGCGACGCAGTCCTTGCGGCCGTAGCCGGCGGCGTAGTGCAGCGCGGTGTTATTGTTCTTGTCCACCGCGTCCACCGCCGCGCCGGCGTCCAGGAGCACCTGCGCGCAGTTGAGCTCGCCGTACCCGCACGCGAAGTGCAGGCCTCTACGGCCTTCCGAGTCCTCCTCGTCTTTGTCCACGCCATCCTCCAGCGCCTTCTTCAGGCCCTGTCACCGTGACGACCATGCATACAGGTATGTTCAGCAATGATCATAGAGCCAGCCAACTGATGATGATCCAGAGCGCGCTGCACTGCAGTGACAGTAAGGTGGCAGACTGACCTCGACGTCGCCGACGCTCGCAGTGTGGTGGATGATGGACGACTCCTCGTACTCGCCTTCCTCCTCGCCGGCCTCTTCCTCGGCCTCGTCGTGCTCCGCGCCGGCGGCCTCGCTCGATGGGCCGACACCCATCGCCCGCCCGAACTTCTGCAGAGCCTCGGGGTCGTTCCAGTACCTGCACAAACCATGCAAGACACTCCAGCAGGCTCAGAGATCATTCAATTCGTCGGTTTGCGCAATCCTTCCTTGATGAATGAACTTGACGGCTCACTTCATCATGGCAGCGGGGCCGCCGGTCTCGATCTCGTCGAGGATGGGCTTGAGCGTGGGGTCCTCCTTCATGCGCGCGATGCGAGCCTCGAGCTGCTCCTTGTGCGCCGGGTTGGTGAGCCCGCCCAGCATCGTCGCCATGGCCGGGTCCTGCATCAGCGCGCTGCCCAGCCGCTCCGCCATCGCCACGAACTGCGGGTTCTGCATCAGCTGCTGCATCGTCGCCACGTACTTCTGCGGGTCCAGCGCCGCCGCCGCCTGGGGCACCGCCTGCTTCGCCGCCGGCGCCTGCCGCGGTGACACCACCGTCTTCTGCAGCTGCTCCGCCATCTGCGTGAACGCCGGGTCCTTGGCGATCTGCTCCGCCATCTCCTTGATGCTCGGGTCCTGCTCGGTCCATCCATTCGTTCATTTAATTCCAACAAGAAATATCAAATACTACATCCAAACCGTATCGATTTCCAAATAAGTGAAATGAAATGGCATGAAAATTTTGGGTTACCAAAATCGAACCACGAAAAGCTAGCACTTTTTCACGCAAGGGATCCGAGACTAAAAACGGCACGGTCTTCACATGGTACATGTACTACTGCCGACGGAGAGTAAGGCTGTTCAGCTCAATTGAGTTTGTGAATGAATGAATGCACCGGATGAACAGCGTCATGAACCCGGTCCATCATCTTTGCTAATCTCTACTGAGCTTCACATATAAGAACTACTTCTATGTTGCAAAAAAGGAAGGTGATGCCTCAGCTGCGTACATTAAGGAGGTTCATCATGGTGGAGAAGTCGAAGGGGTTGGCCGGCGCCGACGGCCCGGCCCTGCGCGTCGCCCCTGCTGCTGGCTGCTGCTCCTCCGCCGGCGAAGGCTCCTCTGTCTTGACCGTAGCAGTCTTCTCCTCTGCACAAACAACTCCAGTTAAATTATCTCTTCTCCAGCTCTTCAACTCCTTGGCGCAAATCGCTCACGCAACAAAAGAAAAGAAAAGAAAAGGGAGAGAGATTCCTGACTGACCTTGAGCAGCCATGTCGACGGCGGCCGGGAAGGAAGCAGGCGCTGGCGCTGTTGCCCCTTGTTAGCGATGAACCAGCCGAGGATGACGATAAGGTGCTGCTGTGGAGAGGAGGAAACGCGAGGGCGACCAACCAGAGGTGTCCACCGTGTGGTTTCGTTTTTATAGGGGAAGGGTGCATAAGCGCTTGAGACCTTGAGTGACTGCGGTTTCTACACATGGATGGATGGAGATGGAGCAAGTAGCATCTCCTTCGACACAGCAAGGGCAAGGTAGATCTTCCTAGCAATTGCTCAGTTTTTTTCAAGGTAAAAAAAAAACGCCGATCTTTCCGAATTCTTAATCTACGTCTAGTTTTTTTTTTTAAGTTGTCAAGAAAAGGCACGTTGCTTTTTTAAGGTCACATGGCAACCACGTATAGAATTTCAAAGCTGAAGTATGAAATACTTTCAATTCCCGTGATTATCATTTGCTTTCAATTTTCTACGGATATCACGGTGAAATGAGACCTTTTCTTTTCTCTATAATAAAGTCGTGCGTTGTGTATTAGGGGGAAAATAAATGAAAACTTATCTGTGAAAGGAAAAGATAACCAAATCAGCATGAATGATATTTTACCACTGAATTTTTTTCGAAAGATTACCACTGATTTTCCCTAAATAAAAAAGAAGTGAATTTACCGTGTGAGTTGGGTCTTGGGTGAGCCTTTAGCATCTACAGGGGACAGTGCGTGGGCCAGGAGATTGAGGTGCCAAGCTTCTTGCGTGGCATTGGGAATCCAGGACAGGGATTGGGATAGCAAATGTGTGGATGGAATTGCTTCTCCTGGAAACACCCTACTATTGCGACAAAATCCATGATGTTGTATCTCTTCTACTAATATTTGCCACCTGTCACCATTATTGGACAGTACTCATTCTAATTCTACCACTCATAATGTTATGATTTTCACTGACTATGTTTTCTTTCCCCTTTCTGAGAGTATACAAGTGCGCATTATTACTAGCCTTCACTACATTGATAGAATTAGTGCGGCAAAAGATAGGTGACATGCCAAATCAGGGAACACCCCACTCCCTCTGGCATGATACAAATATGAAAGAACCCCCAGCGATAAAAAGAGCGGGGGCAGAACGCCAGGTGCCAGAATACTGTCACTATAGTAATACAGAATACAAAATATAGCCGGAGGCACCTTCGTATGCATTAGTGTTTTTTTTTTAACTAGTACTTCCTTTCACCTGACACTATAGCCTTAGATGGCCTGTAAACCACCCAACAAGGGTAAAACCACTGCAAAAATGAAGTGACAAATGAGGGCAAAACATGCAGCTGAAGCGTCTTCAGATGCTTGCCACTCTGGCAGTGGCACATTGGAGAACACAACAGCCTAGCAGTCCCAGTCGCAGCAGCTCAAAAGGCGGAAATGCTTCAACCAGCAGGATCAAAACTTCCAACTGTGGGGCTCTTCAGCTGCATGTGTCTGCCACACCGGAACCCAAGGGCCTAGCAGGGCCAGCAAAACTAGCTCAAAGTGGGCTGATTTTGCTGTTTCTTCAACAGATCCTCTACTTCTCTTTGACCAAGTTCAGTACAAACTCCTCCTTTAGGGAAACAAATTTCCCAGGTCTTTCTGGAACATTACTATATCACTGCAAAAGCCATTTCTAGGCAGCAAAATCAGCCCAGAACGTGATGGCACTTTCATGAATATTTGTGGATTCCAATATTAAGGTCCGATGATATGGAGGTCAGGTATGGTGATGTTTGGTGCCAAACAGCCTTGAACACTCGCTTCTGGTGTGCCTGAACAGACTGGCACGGCTTCTGGCCATGATACCTGATGTCGAAAATGTGGATCACAGGGTCTGCAGAGCCAGATGACACGTACCACCCATCAGGAGACCATGACTGGTTAATCAGAGCTGACTGAGACTCGCTGCTCTCTTGCTTCCAACCGAATGCATGAACCTCAGTCTGCCTAAGCCTGATGTCAAACAAGCGGAGCTGACTGCCTGGCGCCCTGTTAGCAAGAGAAAACATACAGATTGTTTTAAGCATGCACCCCCATGCATTAAACGAGCACAACTGACAAACATTGCACAATGCACATAGGACCCCACATAATAACTATGTATGTAAACTAAAATGGATTTTTCTTCATAAAACTAGAGCTTCAGCAGTACATTGACCTCCTATGTTATAATGCAAGAATAGGTTGAGATGACTAAGAGGTTAAAGATTACAACTATGAAATGGATGCGTTAATCCAGAAACAGCATTCGTGGTCTGTTTGGAACTATCGCAATCGCTGTGTGTTCAATGGGGATCCACCTAACCTGAATGGAGTTCTAACTGTGCTAAGAGAAGAACTGCACTTGTGGAGTTTGGCTGGGGCTCGAGGAATTTCTCATCTCCTCGCCCTAGTACCCTTGCAAGTTTAGCTGGTGTTTCTGGTCTAGGTCTGGTCATGGCTATTTAGTTAAAAGGTGATTGTTTCTGTGTGAGTTTTTTTTTTTGGGGTTCTGTACAGGGCCCCTAAACCTATATGTTACTTGGGGTTTCTAAACCCCTTTTTCCTCTTAACATATTGATCCGCAGCTCCTCTCTTGCGTGTTTGAGAAAAAAAATACTTACCCTGTCTGCACCATGTATAAGTTGAAATCGCATGGATTTGTTAATACACTCATGCATTTGCTATCAATTAGGTTCTTGAACTCTGTCCTTCCAGCAAAGAGATCAAATCCTATTATCCTCTTGTCGCAGCCAACTGATATTATAGTTTTTTTCTGTTGCAATCCAGCAACACCCATGACAGCGGAAGAATGGAAATCCTTGTGCACTCTCTTGTGTTTCCATGAATCATCTTTGTCTTCCCAAAGTATAACAGCGTGATCACTTCCCCCGGTCACAAAGCATGCATCAGACCAGGGCATGAAACTGATGTTGTTTATGATTCCCTTCGTGTGAGGCTTCTCTGGTAGGAAAGTAACCTTCCTCTGTTTCAGTACAGGGAAAAAATTGTGGAACGCCCTTTAGTAATATTTCAAGAAAGTAAATCATCTGTTACTCACAAAAATAAGGCATAGAAAAGTAAACCTAGGGTTAACAGAACCAATTCTTTCAAGGTTATATCACCGTAACAACAAATCACATTAAGGCATTGATGCCTACAAGTGAAAACAGGAGAATAGCATGAAAATAGTCATTTAAGAACAGCTAAGTTACGATTGGTTAATTAAAGGTACACCACATCAGCATCCAATCATTTCTCCCATCACACTTGATAGAACAAAAAGAAAGAAAAAATTCAGTCTCCTAACTATAATTTGCAGGGATTAAGTAAATGCACGAACAGGAATAATTAAAAGAACCATCTCTCAAATTCCTCCCTTTAACAATATTATTTAAAAATACTAATTGTTTGAAATCAGATATGCAGAATTTGTTATTAGTCTCATTTTAACAACTGCTCCTAGAATAGAGAAAGCTGTGTAGCAGGATGTAAGGGAATGCACCAGTTTTAACAGAGGCCTTACCTGTCCTGATATAAGGTTTGTCATTGAAACCTGAGAATCACCATTATCAGCAGTGTATACAGCAAAAATTGTGTCACCATCTGGATGCCAAGCTATATCTTCAGGCCATCTATGCTTTGGGGAAAAGCAATCTGTTTTGCCACGAAATGAGATAGAAGGTCTGCGAGTACAATAACGTAAATTGTCATGGTGCGAAATTGAAATGATACGGTGATACCCACCCAACAAAATTTACCTTTTCAATAAAGCAAACAGTCTTTGCATCAGGGTGGTTCCCCAACCATTTCAAGTTAAAGTGTACAATGTACTCAAACAATAGGTGGATCTATCACAGAGAACTATATTCTCCTTAGTCCTTATAGTTACCTGCACTACTGGTATATAAATTTAGCATTGACATTTTTACATCACATGTGATGGGATTGTAGCATTTTTTCCTTCAAAAAGTACTGATATGGAACATGGATATACCATATACATAAAGAAAAAATCATACACTTCCAGCATGTTGTATCTTTACTCAAATTTTATCCATTTTAGCCTGCCTCCTCACGAGTACATGGCTCCTTTAAACAGCCACACAACTGGATATGCCAATACAAATCACTAAGAAACCAACTAACCTAGCAGACAAGATCACACTATTGCTGCCTTGCTTGGATGGAGCAGCCATGCCGCTTGGCTGACATGTTAATCCTAGCCCATCCGGTGACAGTTAAATATTTTACGAGATTCAGAAGGCTAAGGTCATTTCATGTTAAAATAGTATATCAGCCGTCACGCCCATACCAAGTTCACTTTAATTAAAACAATAAGCTAAAATTTTGCTGCCGCATGTTGAAGGAGAGTTGTTGGGTGTTTGACCATAGTGGTGTTACCCATGGCACATGTACTGTGTTGGCACATCCTTTTTGGCCACTAACTGTGTTGAACTTTCAGTTTTGTCCCAGAGCATTACAACATTTTGGTTATCTGAACCTGGGCTGCTGAATTTAATATGTAAGTGTTGAGGAGATGCAAGAAGTGAAACAAGAGACAAACAGTATCAGGGAGCAAATTAAATTGCCTTTTCTGCTAATGAATGTTGCAAGGTAGACATGCGCTAAGGTGGGCACTTAAGTCTTAACTGCAAAAATCCACACTTGAGCTTCATAAATGAAATACTTAAATCCACGTAATTAATTATTGATATCAACCTCGTGTATGCATTTATTATCTACTTAGTGTCTTCGAGAACCCTAAGGCTCCTGTTGGCACAATTCTACTAACCTAATGCAAAACCCTCATTAAGTACTGCTGAGTCAGTCATTAAGACTTATATAAAGTACGGATTTAATTTTTGGCAAAGCCATAAGTTTCAATTCATCATCAAGTAACTATAACCACTTATGCTGAGCTCATTGGAAGTGTCATTGGGCACACACTTTACCCAGTTCATATTTCACTACCATTTTAAAAAACTAGTGAAATATCTCTGAAATATGTTTGAAAGCTAAGTTAAAAAAAAGTTAGCAGGGATGAAAAGAGTGACATTATGCCTACCCTCTTGGCTCCACCTGCCACAAAGTAACCAATCCATCCAACGCACTGCATCACAAGAAACCATAAGATTAAAAGTTTGGAAAACTTAAGCAAACTTCTCATATCATTGGTAATTAAAATTAATTATTTCATTTTGCTAAGATGTCTATCGGAACGGTGGTTGAGAACTTAGTCTGCCCTCCCAGTTTACAATTCTAAACCAGCAAACCTATAGTGCTGCCCACAAAAAAAAAATGTTTCACAAAGAAGTACAGGCGTCCAACTTGGAACTTTGGAAGAAGATTGCTTTGTGAGCCTGTGCTTGTAGACTGACATTACATAACTTTTTTTTTCGTGAATTGTTGCAGGCAACCAGGTCGAAGCAATTAAAAATTATGGAGGTGGAGAAATGATGCCAAAGATGCCAAAGGTGACACTAATAGTTTTTTTGAGCTTCTCATTGCATGATCATCCGTGAACTATAGCCTACACCAAATTCGCTAAAAACTTTCAATAAAATGAACAGAAGATTGATCAGTTAGCAGGACTTTTTCCTACAGTTGGTGCATTCATGGTGCATATTTACTATATCCCATGAAACTTACCTGGTAACAACAAGCTGATCATTAGCAGGGCATAGCTCAAGACACCTAAGCTTCCTCTTGTGTTGGCTCGAGACCAAAGTGCCACCTTGAAATTTAAGCACCGTTGCAGATGACTTCTTGACACTGGGGATCAAGTTCTGATGCTCTTTCTCTTCTGAATACCAGATACGCACAGGTGAGAGGTGTGTATAGCAAATCAAACATCAATAATGATCATACGTTGGGCAAAACTACTTTTCTCCTAAAGAGGAAAGGCTGTAGAACGTACGGATCTTTCTCTTGGGCTTCTTCTCCTCTTTCCTTGACCGCTCCGGCGGCGGCGGCGCCGCAGGTGATGAAGAGGACGACGGGGCGGCGGTTTTCTTCAACCCAGGCATGGGCTCTGGGCGCGGGGCAGGCCGGTTGTTGGTCCCAGGGATGAGAAGCGACGGCCTCGCCGCTGGCTGCGGCGCGGGCGCGGGAGACTTCTTCTCTGGCGGCGGCTGCGGGGGCGACGGCTTGGGTTCCCTCTGGATTGGCGGCGGCGGCGATGGCTTGGGTTCCCTCTTAATTGGCGGCGGCGGTGGCTTGGGTTCCGTGTGGCTCGGCGGCGGCCTGGGATCCCGGCATCGGGCGAGCCGCGACTGCGCCTCGGCGAGCTTCATCTCCGCGGTGTCCAGCTGCGGCGGCGGCCACCATCGAGATCACAACTACCATCATCATCGCGAAAGGGGGAAGGAGACAAGAGAAGGGGAGAAAGAAAGTGGGCGTACCAGGGACTGGTAGTGGAGCAGCTTGAGCTTGCAGCGCTCGACGTCGCGCTCGCGGTGCGCGATGAGGGCGACGACCGCCTCCTCCGCCATGGCGTCCTCGTCCTCGTCGTCCAGCGGCTCCCCGCTGGCCGCGGCGGAGGATGGGGCGGAGGCGACGGGGGGTACGCGCGCGGCGCCATTGGCGGAGGGGCGGGGCCTGTAGGCGGAGTCGTCGTCGTCGTCCTTCTCGAGCTTGGGCCTCTTGAGCGGCGGCGGGTCGGCCATGGCGGCGGACCGCACGAGGCGGCGGGGGGCAGCGAGCCGAAGGGCGTGGCCTGCGTCTCCTGGGAGAGGAAGAGGAGAGATAATCCCTGTCCCGCCCGCGTCCCCGCCAGTATTTGCTTTGCGTGCGCCGAGTCGCGCCGCACCGCACCGCAGCACGCAGGCACGCACGCCCGCCTACTCCCGGCACGAGCACGCCAACCGACGGCGCCTAGTGCGATGGCACCATCGGTGTGAAATCTAAAATGGATGGGCACGACTCGCGTGCACATTTTCGTTTCGACTGCCATTTTCACTTCTGACTTCGTGGCGCTACCAGTGTCTGGGATGGGGTATTGTATTGTATTGTGGTAAAAAAATAATGCATACACATTCATAATAGCATAATACACAGCATCAGATACAATTTCACTGAATATTTGCAAGGCTGTGTCCCAAATTGAGCAAACAACACGCTTAATGCACCAACATTGTACAACAGCTCGAGTGATTAGCAACTTGATACGCCTCATATTTACAGTTGAGCAGCACGGATGATACATGCGCCATCACCATCAGGACGGAGAATTGGAGATGACTCGGCAAGCTGATCAACCCCCACAGCGCCACCACAACAACTTGATAGACTGGCGAGAAGCCAAGCAGAAGAAAGGACGGATGCGGACCCGCTACGGCGTCTCGTCGTCGTGGTACAGATACAGGCCGAAACCAAACCTTGCGCAGGCTTTGCAGAACGCGGCTTCTTCTGCCGCCGCCACGGGATCATCAAACCGTGCGTCACTCAGCGACGCTGTTCCAGCGGCCTCTCTATGAACCTGCATCAGTGGAGACAGTTCAGACAAGACTTTCAAACAACTGTATTGTTCTAGTGTGCGAGTGATTAGTTAGTTCCATGTGATGCCTGCACAGCAATGCAGTTTCTCCTTCAACAGACTGCTTTGGTAACCGAAGTTTATACTGCACAAGGCAGTTTCCAAAATTAGAGGGTGTGCATGCATGGTGTACCATGCACTGGAAGAAAAGCTATGCTCCAGGGAATTCACATCTCAAACACAGAACCTTAAGCATTAAGTCCTCTTTGCTTAATATAAGTATGAACTAACATGTACCATATCATATTCTAATGTTTGGATATCTGTAGAATTATGAATTCAGGAAACAGACATTACTGAAATTCTCAGGTATGATTGGTTCTTACTAGTGCCCCAAAACAACAAAGCAATGTAGCTTACACCTTGGGCGCGAAAACAGGCAAAGCCTGCACAAACTAAGATTAAATTTGTGAAGCATCTGAATCAAGTTCCGTGGCAACCTAACAGCCATTATGAAAATCAAATGGCCAGTCCAGCCTCCCACTCGAGTTTAGGCCCAACCCCAGATATCCCAAAAGAAAGAAAGAAAGAAACTGTGACACTCTTGCACAATAAGTTAACGAGTGACTGCGAGAGTGGCTAAGATAGTTGTTGCATCCATATACAGATAGCAAAGAACTATAACAAATGGAGATGATGGTGAGGTACCTCTCCGTCTGTTCCTCGTACTGTCACACGGTATATCACAGTCACCTTTCCACTGTCAGTGTAGATAACATCACGGATCTCTCCACACCAACCTGAACACAGGGAGTAACCCAAGGTAAATTTAAAAGGGCAAACAGTTGGCACATGAAGCACAACCAGTACATTTGAGGTGAAGAGAAGAGGCACGGCATCGATGGAGCAAGGAGCTGGTGCAATTGTACAAGAGGATCAATTGCAAATGTTGAAAACACATTGGACTGTTGCTGGCACTCAAAATTCTGCATATGCAGCTCATGTATACTAGTACTACTCATCCCACCCTCCATGTTCTATTACAACTATCCAAGTTCAATGAAAGCATAACAGTGTATAGTGTATGCACTATGCAGCATCGTTTAAATCTAGATGCGCAGTTCAAAAAGTAACGGGCAAAGAAATGGTGATGTTCTAACTAGCCTCTGTTGTAACAAGAACACAAAAGGCAGTGAGAATTGACAGCATGGGTTTCGATCGTAGCCTCACCTGGAGCATAAAAGCTGAGCATCCTGTTGGCATGGTACCTGTAATCAAACAGCCATCAACAATCAGGACAGGGAGAAGCTTGGTGATTTGTAAGATTATTATGAAATGAGATGATCCACCTGAATTTAGGGATGGATTAACAGCTTAATTAACTGACTACACTGAGATCTGCAACGGCTACTCAGCACTCAGCAGAGATGAGTAGCTTGGAAGCGGATCCCGAGCGAAAACCCAGCATAGAGCAGGTAGTTGGCGTTACCAGGGGACGACGGGATCGGAGGCGGAGGCGCGTCGTGAGGCGGGTCGCACGATGGTGTCCGGAACGCGCTTGTTGAGGTCGCGGAGGATCTCGACGAGCGGGCGCGTGATCCCGGACGGCGCGGCGTCGAGCGGCACGACGTAGTTGGTGGTGGACGCCGCCGCGCCCGGTGGCTTCCGCTCTGGCGCCGCGGCGGCGACGACCGCCACGCGGGTGGGGCGGCGGGAGGCGCGGGGGAGCGCCGCGGAGGCCCGGAGCGGCCGGGCGAGCGGGCGCGCGAGGAAGGCGGACTCCATGGGCTGCGGCGTGGGGGTGCTCAGGTCAAGTTGGGTAGGCGTGTCTCAGTGAACGGCCACCAGGCTGGACTCGAGTTGGTGGGGTGGTGGTGCAGGTGTGCTCAGTGACCGTGGCTCGCTTTTGGCTGATCTGAACCGTTGAAAGCCCATCCAACGTTGGCAAGCTATGCTGACCATCTTCTCCCTTGGGTTTCTTTTCTTCCCAACACACAGCACGCGGTGGTTGTGGAATCCAAAAGAAATGCTTCACACAACTGGCGCCCTTCTTTTCAGAAAGGAAAATTACTCAAAATTGAAATCTCAACGATGCATTAATTTTTTTCTTTTCTCTAGGGCTAGGATGTCAATCCCTTTCAAGCAAATTTTTCAAAACAGATAATCAAAGTTCCAATAGTATCGTAGCATTTCTTGCATCATAAGTCCTGAAATATCACATTTTCCCGATGCATTAAGCTAAATAGGACACGGAAACCAAAGATGTTGTGTCCGGTTTAGGGCAGTCCCAATGGGACATTGATGGTAGTTTCTATCCCTCTTAATTGTCATGCCAACTAAGCAATTTGCTGATGTGGCAGTAGATTTATTATGGAGAGAGAGAAACCATTTCTTAGAGAGGAAATCCCAATGAGCCAAGAAACTAGCGAATCTGCATTGGGGAGACCCAAGTAGTTTCTTCTTACTTATTGCCAGATCCTTTGCGCTTGCACCGCTGCTACCCATCACTCGAGCTCCTTTACATGATGCACAGAGGATCTGGTACTAGAAGGGAGAATGATTGGTTGAATTTTTGTTTAGACTCTAGATAAAAAAGTTGCATTGTGAAGGATGATTTCTTAATACAATATCCTAGACTATGGAAACTAGGTTGGTTTCTCCCATTGGGACTGCTCTTAAGAGTTTTGGTGATACTTCAGGACTTATGCATAGCATGCTCCCATGGGAAAAGGTGCTTCACATTATTTCAAACGCTACTTAAACAGTATGATTTGAGTCATCGGAGCCCCGTTGAATTTAATAAAAATGCTAGAACATGTAACTATGCCAACAGTAATATTGAATAAATGATAAGAAATAAACCAAACAGCTAGAATAAACCATTTATGATGTATTTATATCAGGCCAGGTCAAATTGATCATTCTTTGATACTCAAACTGATATTCATAAGGAAAACAAGGATGATGCTCGATTTAAACCCAAGTCAAATTAAATCTGTCTACAACAAACAACCTAAAATAGGTGGGTTTACTTACCTAGGGAAATAGCAAAATAGGTCAAGCTTATCATAAGCATGTTTAGCCAAAACAACATAACCTTCTTTGTGTCTTACTAGGTTCCATGATTTAAATGGCCTCATGAACCGCATATGATCTGTCCTTGTGGAGTTCACCAGTTAAGGATAACAGGAAGACTTCCTACATGCCTACAACATGCTGGTTAGTCCACATGTAATTTGGAGGTCTAAAACTATTTGATCCAGTGATTTTAGGATCGTTATGTGCACCTGATGCTGATTCTATCTGGTATGAAGAGAATTAGCTGATGCGCATTACAAGCAGCTAAACGCTAAACCCACTAGTATGCATTCTACTCGACACAGTCCTCTTCTATTGTTCTCTTCCGCTTTATTCCCGCGAAGGCTTGTTTTGGCTTCCCAACACGCTCTTCTAACAACGCAATCCTCTCAGCAAAATTAGGAAATTCTGAGGGGCATAATTTGTGATTCTCCATGCATTTGGAAATGGACCTCAAAAGAGTTAACTCTTCCTCGTCACGCGCCTGTGCAGAAATAATTAAATGTACTTGCTAAGAATAAGGTTTGCAACATATAGAAAGTCTTGAAGATTAGATATATAACACGTCACATAGTGGTTATGGAATCTATATACAAATTAATGGAAATAAGTCGCCAGGCCAAACATAAAATTCTGTGAACCATGTGCATATGAGTCTCCTTTTGCTAAATTATTAGAATGCAGTATGAGAAAGATGACAATCATACCAATGCCTGCCCCTCACTTTCATCTTTCCTATCATGGTCAAGTTTCTCCATGATGTGAGTGAGTGTTGACTCAACGGGGAAAGCATTCTGAAGTTCAAATGCGAGGATAATGCGTATTGCCTGAAGATGCATATCCTTATTTATCATTTCGACGACAACATCTGCAAGAGAAGAGGAATTGCAATTAGGCACGAACGAAGCAGGGATAATTTATTTAGTCGTGCCAATGTCATTGGGTTTAGCGGAAGATGAAGTAGATTCCCTCACCCCGCATCTTCTTCACAAAGTGCTTGGAGAATTTGAGCACCTTGGTGCAGGCCGAGATGTCGGCAGCAACCAACAGCTCGTACAGCTCCTGCGCCGGGAACTCGACGGGCACGCCGAAGGCGGCCATGAAGAAAGCGAGGCCGCGGGCTCCCCTAGCACCGGCGTCGCCGACCCGGCCGCTGACGCGCAGAAGGCGGCTGCGCCACGTGAGCGCCGCCTCGCGCGCCTCCTGCCGCAGCTCCGCCGCCTCGCCGTGGCCCTGCCCCGGGGGGCGTGGGCACCCGGCGCGCACGTAGAGCTCGAGGAGGAGCATGCACGCGGCCTCCGCGTCGCCGCTCTCGGCGCTGATGTAGTAGCGGCCGACGGCGCGGAGCACGAGCGAGGCGGGGTCCTCGGCGCGGCGCAGCGCGGCCGGCCCCACCTTGCGCAGCCACTCGCGGTCCCGCACGTGGGCGGTGACGAAGCGGCGGAGCTCCCTGAAGTTCATCTGCTTGCACCTGAGCTCCAGCTCCGCCGCCGATGGGTCGCCGTCCTTGCGTGCGCGGACGGGGTTGGGTGCGGGCCTGGGCACGGGCTCGGGCTCGGGCTCGGGTGCGGGCTTGGGGTTGGGCTTCGGCTCCGGCTCTGGTGCGAGACTGGGCTGCCGCTCCTGCTCCGGCGAAGGACTGGGCTCCCGCTCTTGCTCCGGCGAGGGACTGAGCTCCCGCTCCCGCTCCGGCGAGGGTACGGCATTGGGTTCGGGGCCTTGGGGCTCCCCCGGGAGATTGGGCTCGGGCACCCTCTCCGGTAACGGCGCGGGGCTGGGCTCCCTCTCCGCCGGTTCCGGCGCGGGATTGTGCTGGGTCTCGGCGGCGGGAAGGGGTTTAGGGTGTGATTCGGGGCTGGGGAAGAGGACGGCGAAGGTGGCGGCGATGGAGGCGACATCGAGGATGACGGAGTTCCACTGATCGAGGAAGTCGGCGAGGGTGTCGCTGTAGGAGGCGAGGCTGTGGCGGGAGGCGGCGGACGGCGACGGCGGCATGGCGGAGGGGAGTCTCGACGCGTGGCGCGGGGAGGAGGCGGACACGACAAACGTGGAGGGGTCCGGAGTCCGACGTGGGGTGGTTTATTGGGAACCAAACCCAAGTCGGGTCCGCGACTCAATTCATCACGCGAAACGCACGTCCAACTGGAGATTTCATTTTAACCTCCTTCCCCACCTCCGGCGGCGTCAGGTCTTTCTTCTCCACCTCAAGCGATGGCCGTTGTAGCCATTGCCTGCATGGCACTGCACAGCCATGCAAGTTTGCCTCCAATAGTGATTGTGGATAAACGGTAATCCCTTCTAGTGAAAATGTAGATCATTTTAACTAAAATTTCCTAGGTACGTACAAAAATTTTGCTACGTATCTATCTGTATTTATATGCATAGCAAAAATCTCCGTATCTATATTTACATGCATAGCAAAAATCTACGTATCTATATTTATATGCATAGCAAAAATCATGTAACTTGCAATTTGACCTGGACTAAAATTTGAGACCACCCCGGCTAAACTCAACAGCAAGTCACCATGATACATCCAGCAACAAATGATCATCATCAGCCTAAACTCAACAGGGATTTCAGATTTAATCCCGTAACAATTTCAGATAGGAGGAGATGCAACAAAACATCTCTGCGATCGGTCACCGAAGCGTTACATTCGAAAGAGAAAGGATCGCCAACATTCACGACCGTATAGTTTACAACAATCAACTGTTCTCTCCTCAACACAGCGAGCAGTACCACCTATTGAAAATTCTTGTTAGCATCCACAAGGTACATAAATACTTGACGCTAGGCATGCGATCCTGGGAGGGTACATTGCAACTTCAACAACGATTCTTTTTCCCCTGCCCCCACGAAAACTGGCAAACCTAACTCAAATAATGGTCCTACACCATATCCGCATGCCTTCAATCCTGCGGAGATACAGATAAACAGAGCCATTGAGAAATTACTGGAAACAAGGGGTGCTTTTGCCTAGTATGGGACGGAATGAAGAAACTTAGATACACTACCTCTTGAATTGGGGTGCTTTCGTCATCTTGCTTCTGCCCATCAGCCTCACTATCTTGGTTCTGCCCATCTGTATCCATCTTGTCAGCTTCCTCTGATGCTTCAGCCATGTTTGCATCAGGTTTGGGCATTGCAAATTCGGCAGGAACTTGACCAGTGCTCAATGCCTGACCACCATGATCCACAAACAAGCTATCAGCTACGGTTATAAGCTCAAAACTGAAAAAAAAGGGCATCAGAACAAAGTTATTACCTTCTCTAGCCTTGCAGCTTCCTCAAGAGTGTGGGTATTCGCAATAGCAGCCTACAAATATACAACAATCATTAGCAGATAAAACAAGCAGAGCTATTGAGTGAAACATGCAGGGGAAATTATCATTCGTCGCAAACATAAATGGAACACAAACTGAACACTACACAAAAACTATTTGGAAAGAATTTCCAATGCAAAAACTGAATTAACAGGATCCTGGTTAAACTATTAAGCACATGAACATGGTGTATTTATAGTATTGTGTGAAACCGCATGTACCTTGATAGCTGTGATTTGTTCAGCAGTTGGAGCAACTACTTTAGGACCCTGCACCTCTGTGGTGTCTTGAGCATCTGGCTGTCCAGGAGTAAACGCCTTAACAGGTACCTTCTTTGCCTCTTCCTCTGCCTCCTTCGAGTGAAACTTTTGTGCTGCCGCAACTCTCTCCTACAAAACAGAAAAGATATCTCGAAGGGAGATTCAGAAACAGAAAGAACAGCTATATAGACTAGACATAGACAATGGGAAAACATGTCAGCCAAAGCTCATGGTGTGCATGCATCTAATTAATGAAAATACAAAGTCAAAAGAGCTGCTTGTTTGTCCCTTTTGCTGCCAGCACTGCCGTGGTCCATTCCAAAACATAATTTGGAGCCATTCCAAAGGAAATGAATAAACAACCTGTGGGGCAATAAATCAACTAATCAAGCAGCAATGCAGGTTCTTTCTAGGTTTATGTTTTCCAAAAAAGAGTGTGTGACAATAATTGTAGCTGAACGTAAATTAACTAAACTACTAGTCCCATCCGCACTAATGCAAACATGCAGAGAGTACCAATAGGATGAGTGATGTACCAAAAGGATGAAACTATTGTTTGCTACTGTAACTTTGATTTCTACAGTGTTTGTTTCTGGACATGATGATATGGAGGAGTTAGCATAACAACTGGTGGTTTGTATTAGATTAGATATGACCCCCCTTCATCACCTGGACTTATTAACAATGTGGAAAAAGGGTTTAGGGTTGTAATGTGGCAGCAATGCGGAAAAAGGGTAAACAATAGAGCACCTACGGTTTTTCATGTCTTAAAACTAACACTAACAGATTAAGTAATTAATAACACAAATCAACTACGGATAAGCCATTAAGAACAGAAGCATTTTATAGTAATGCATAAGAATGTTTGTATGTCAGATTTTCAAGAAACAAAACATCGAGTTCAAATGATTATCACATTTCAGCATCTTCATAGGCTAAATGACATTGCTAACCTGTTGTTTCACTTTCTTGAAATCCAACAAACGCAAATGCTTCAATTTATGGATGACATATAGCCTGTAGTCTGGCTGCTTAGTTACAGTGTTATCCAGTAAGCTGAGGTATTGTAGGTTTGGAAGAGATGCCAGGGGATCAATCTCCGCAAGGTTTGTCAGACGGTTGTTTGTGAGCACAAGAGTATGCAGCTTTGGCAAAAACTCTACATGAGAAAATCCAAGGAAAAAGATAAAAACAGTGAGGGTGTGGAACAGATAGCCGGAGTCATAAAATACAGAATGCAGTAGTTCTCTTACCACCGAGATTGGGATTGATACGTGTGATCCTGTTATTGTTAACTAGTAAAGTGCCAAGACGATTCATGTATGGGAAGTTTTCAAGCTTGACAATTTCATTGTCTGACAAGTCAATCGTGTCAAATTGGTCCTGGAGAGGAATGAAAAGGGATGCTGTTAAGAAAAGCTAGAGAAGGAACCCATACAACTATTTCAGATGAGTTCTAAAAACTAATTTTCCAATTCCAATTAATTCAAATAACCAAATATCAAATGATCTATGCAAATAAATGAAACAACCAGGATGTGGGTAATCCAGAGCAACAGGTATTGAATGGGCATTAGCACACACAAATAAAATTAAACAGGTTCTTTATACCCCTCAAATGAAAATAGAGGGTCATAAACAGTATCGGAAACAAGAAGACATGCCACTGCGTTAATTGTTCCACGGAAGAAGGCATGTACATAGCTGATCAAAGATGTGTTGCTCGACTAAATAAAACACTAAGATTCCAAGTACAAAAACTATGATCATGTACAACAGGCATCTCCATTCACCACTGAGACATAGACTTCTTGTAAAAAGATACAAGGCCTTTCGATACATTAACCTCCTCGCTACCTCACTAAGCTGCAGAGCGCTGGGATCAGAATTCCCAAACAGCAAGTCAATACACAAAACTCAACTTCTATGGTTTACCCACCAAGTAAGTGCCCACACCCAATATGCCAAGGATAACCTGTCTGATAGATGACTTAAACAACCAAATCTGTTTACTTAAGGCCACTGGGATTCAACAGTGAAAGCAATACTGACGGAAAGTAAAAATTTCTAGAATTTCAGTACATGGCCAAACGACTGGGAGTTGCCATATCAGAATCCCACACCAACATTGCTAGTAAATTCACAAGGAATCGAACCACACCCTAGCAAGCACATAGATCACAGGGCAGCGTGCATTGTGTACCTAATAATCTCGCAGGTAGTGTGCGAATACAAATGTGCATAGAGGATTTGAAAGGTAAAGTAAGCAGCCGGCGGAGCTCACCTCGGTGGCTCCGAGGTTCTCGATGACGGCGATCTTGTTGCCTGCAGCGAAGGTGAAGGTGGCAAGGGTGTAAGCTTTCGAAGAGCAAAATCACAGAAACCTAGATCTATCAGGCGGTGGGCGAGTGAGCTACCTCGGAGATCGAGCTCGCGCTCCTTAATGGCGTTGAAGAAGTGCGGGCTTTTCCATATCAGGTCGGCGGTGAGCCTGACCATGGCGGGAGGGAGACGGCAGCGGGAGGGGCGGCGGCCGCGGCTTGGGAAAGAACGGGGAGAAGAGTGGAGGGAATCGGCGAGGCCGGGAGACGAAAAACCCTAGTCGAGTCGAGCCGAGTCCGAGGGTCGAGCAGCGCGGCCGAGAAGGTGCGCGCAGGTCTACGTGTCGTTGGGCTGGATTTTGGTTTGGACCCAAACTGGAAAACTCCTCGCAACCAGCCCAGCCCGCTCCAGCCCAACAGACGCGCGCTTCAGGTGACCGAACCAGCTTCCGTCCCCGAAGCGATAAAATAATAGCCAGCCCGCAGCCACCACCACCTTCTCCCCTCGCAAGTAAAGCTAAGCAAGCGAACAGATCTCTCCCTCGCCGCCTCGTCTCGCCTCGGTCTTCCTCCGCCTTAGCTCCCCCGCGATCCCGACCATGGTAAGCGCCCCGTCGGTCTCATATCCCCCACCATGCTCTCCGTCCCCGTATCGTCTCTCCGCGCTCCGTCCCTTCTCCCGCCGTTTGGGCCGGCCGCCATGCCGCGTCCCCCCCCCCCCCTAGGGTTTCGATCTAGCTGCGACCTGACTCTGCTGTTGATGGATGGGTGCAGGAGGGCGACAGTACCAACCTCGATGCGGCGATAGAGTCGCTCCTGAATGTCGAGAAGCAGATGAGACTGGCCGGCGATGTCGCCGGCACGCGGAAGGCCGTCATCGACATCGTCGAGCTTTGCTACAAGGCCGGCGCGTGGAAGACACTTAATGACCAGATCGTTCTCCTCTCGAAGAGGAGAGGCCAGCTCAAGCAGGTTGGGCTTCGCGAGAACTCACCTCCCTTCTCTTATGTCTTCTACTGTATTATGTCTACTATCAGACCTTTTGATTGGATGTGTGGCTTAGCAATTAGTTTACTTGTACATGGTCGAATCGTGTTTGAACATCAAATTTTCTTCAAAACACATGCAATTGAAGTGACTAAAGAAGTATGTTGCTGCTGTAAATTTGTTGCCATGCTATTGGCGTTTACTGTATGTTCAGGTATTGATCTGAACATCTGTTGAACTAATTGTCTGTTAAAAAGAAGCTGGAATCGAGAAAGATTTCTGAATCAAAGTTGCCTGTTTAAACTATTTATGGTTAAAAGGGAGTATGGTTTATTCACCTAATAATTTTTGCTGCATCCGTAAGGACTGCAAACAATCGGAACGCATTATATTTTACATTTCTAACATTGTTACTCCTTGCTGCAGCACCATTCTTATTTTACGACATCTTGTCTTTTGATGTGGTTCTACCTAATAATGCTGGGTTTTCCTGTGTACATCCATTCCTGTCATCATTCTTCCATGTTAAACTTCAAGCATGCATACACTTTGCCTTTCCTAGTCTTACTTCTGCAGTACATTTCTTAGGTTTGTAGCCTGCAAGCCATCATCAATGGCCGTACTGCGATGTATGCTGATGTGATTCTCTTGAAATGTTTCCATTTGGTTGTTTGTGAGGGTAATTATTTTCCTAAGATCAATGAAGACTTGCACTTATAGGGATTATCTTATGTATTTGGTCCTGTGCATTGTCGAACAACCACAATCCTATAGTTTAACTGCAAGCAGTTTTCTTTGATCTTTCTTTGTGTCCAAATTCATGGATGCTATAGTTGCTTGGACATATATATGGCAGATTTCGAGTCTTATGCACAATCACCTCTGGAAATGTTTTGCCCATGACCAGAATGCTTTATTAGATCATTACAGTATGCAGTTCTTTACTCCCTTTCATTGATTCGAAAAAGAATAAAATGTCTGCTTATGGCATATACTGTGCCAAAGCAGTACAACTTGCTTCACTCTACTATCTTGTTTTGTCAGATTCATATGCCATCATTGTTTATTTGTTTACTTATTATATATTGATAAATGTATCTAAAGCAAGGGAGGCTATGCATTCCAATTGCTAGTATTTTATTTTTGTTTACTATACACTTACCTCACTGTCTATGTTATTTATCGCAGGCCATTACCGCCATGGTTCAAAAAGCAATGGAGTACATTGATTTGACACCAGACATGGACACACGCATTGAGCTAATCAAAACATTGAGTAGCGTCTCTGCTGGCAAAGTGAGAACTTTTCCATCTTGGTAATTCGTTATTTCTTTCAGATTCATTGTCTTCGTGTGTGTAATCTCACAGTTGTGCATGTATTCTAGATATATGTCGAGATAGAGCGAGCAAGACTGATCAAAAGACTTGCAAAAATCAAAGAGGAGCAGGGAAAGATCGATGAGGCTGCTGATTTGATGCAAGAAGTTGCTGTAAGTTCTCACTGCACTAAAATTGAGTACATGTACTTCCGTATTCTGTGACATTGTTTCTGTCACTCTTTAGATAGTTTCTCAGTTCTCCCAATCTATGACTTATGTCATGGACTAACAAGCTGTTTATCAGGTCGAAACATTTGGCTCTATGGCAAAGACAGAGAAAATTGCTTTCATTCTCGAGCAGGTATTATGCCAATCCATGATGATAACACTTCAAATTGCTACCACACGCTGATTCATGCAAAACTTACTGCTATCGTTGTCACAGGTCCGGCTATGTCTGGATCGTCAAGATTATGTCCGAGCTCAAATTTTATCCAGGAAAATCAGTACTAGAGTATTTGAAGCAGATCCATCAAAGGAAAAAAAGAAACCAAAAGAAGGTGACAATATTGTTCAGGATGCTCCTGCAGAAATACCTTCCCTCCTAGAATTAAAGCGCATCTACTATGAACACATGATTCGGTACGTGATGCTTCTGCTCTATTAGATCGATGCACCATGGCCTTTTATTTGATTACCATTGTTACTGTGGAAATTGCTTTTCATTTCATCTGCTCCCCAAATTATGTGCCAATTTCTTTGTTCTGTTTATGGTTCACAATTGTGTTTCTTATTGGAGCAAATCATTATTCTTCATTGTCTCTTCCCAGATACTACTCGCACAACAATGATTACCTGGAAATCTGCCGCTGTTACAAGGCAATTTATGATATTCCTGCTATAAAGGAGGATCCAGCAAAGTGGATACCGGTATCTTTCTCTGTCTACACACTTGCGCAGACACCCTGACACCTACCCTCCCATCCTAACTGGAATTCCTCTGCAGATTCTTAGGAAGATCTGTTGGTACTTGGTGCTGGCTCCTCATGAGCCTATGCAATCAAGTCTTCTCAACGCTACCCTAGAGGATAAAAACCTATCTGAGATCCCAAATTTCAGGTGCAGTTTTTTGTTTCCGAAATTGTAGACTCAACTCCTGGCGGACTTATATCTTAATAACCATTTATCCTTTTCTGTTTGGATGGGAAAAAATAGATTATTGCTGAAGCAGCTGGTTACCATGGAGGTTGTTCAGTGGACTAGCTTGTGGGAATTCTTTAAATCTGAATATGAGAATGAGGGAGGAGCTTTGGGTGCCAAAGCTCCAGAAGATTTGAAGCTGAGGGTCATTGAGCATGTATTGCTTAGTTTGGTCAATGTTTATTTAGTTATTTTGCTTTATATTTGTCTATTGAATCTGAATTCTTGCTCTGTTCAGAATATCTTGGTTGTCTCCAAGTATTATGCAAGGATCACCCTGAAGAGGCTTGCGGATCTTCTCTGCCTGAGTTTGCAGGTTTGTATTTATCCACCTTTGTGCGATGTTGTACTTTGTTTGTGATCCCAACTGTGGCTTCTTGTCTTTATTAATGTTCTAACAATGCGTGACAAGCACCTACTGTAGTTTAGGCATTTATAATGTAGTATCTAACTGGGGCTGTGCAACCTCTTTCAGGAGGCAGAGAAGCATCTTTCAGACATGGTGAACTCAAAATCGCTGATTGCCAAGATCGACAGGCCGATGGGAGTTGTCAGCTTCCGCACAGCTCAAGACAGCAACGGAGTTCTCAACTCATGGGCAATGAACCTTGAGAAGCTCCTCGATCTTGTTGAGAAGAGCTGCCACCAAATACACAAGGAGACCATGATCCATAAGGCGGTGTTGAAAGCTTAAGTTTTGGCGCGTTTTTTAGGTTCCCTTGGTAGCCAGCCATGCGTCGATCGAGATATTGTAACAGCAATACTATGAATACTATTTGTTGTTGGGGGCATACTCACTGTCCTCCAATTTGCTTAACTCGTGTATCTTGCTGAATATTGTTTGAACCCTTTAGATCTGCAATCTGATACCTGTCTTGAAAACTAGATCCAGCTTATTGAGTTTGGAGTAGAAAGAACGGCCATTTACAGAGACGATTTAAATTGAATCAATGTTCTCACAAATAAAATGCTACTCGATTCATCTCAGTTTCCCTGCATTTTTTTAGGAAACACGATGTCATAGCCTGGACCCACAATACATTTGGCAACAAGTGGGAACCTTATTCGTGTTGCAAATTTACAAAATGTTCAAGCTCAAACTGGCCTACCTGATTTTACAGAAGAGGTAAAACCGTGAGCAACATGATATGCAATAGCAGGTGCAACAGTTTGCTGTAAATTGCTTGGACATGCTGGGAGTTGAATGGAACAAACAATCCAGTAGCATAACATTGCAATGGAAACTGTACGATTAAAATCACAAATTGCAGAAAATCTTATTTCAATGAAAGTGCACTGAGCATCTTCAGTTCTTTAACATGCCTGAATTTTACAGCAAATACTACAACATTTTGATTAATTGTATGTTGTGTGCTCCTGGTTCAATGGTCTCTAAGAACACATCGCTTTCTCTAAAGTTTCCTGCAGTTCTCCACTCTTATATGCCTCTGCAAAAATAAACAGCGACGTTCGGATTAAGCTCAGCTGAAACACTGAGATAAAAGCCATTATTGAATCGTTATAAACATATCCCATACACAGAATTCAGTTGCTTGATATGTTGCAGTACTGGGGTGAAGGTGTACCCTATCTACTTTCTAACCAATGTTTCTACAAGTACTATCAACTATGTCAGGAGTTTTTTTGAATGGATGGGTTGTGAGGTTGCAAAATCTTTTGAAGACAGTTATCTGAAATGGGCTGAAATAACGAAAATATATGAATGCAAACAGGAATTTGCACAGTGTATGTGGAGTGTTTTCTACTTACAGATTTTTGCGCTTTGTGTATATTTTCCTCTGGCTCAAGTTCAGTACCGCAAATTTAGACCACTCAACTTAACTTCAGTACATAAGCATCCCACATACTTTTAACAATGACTTCATGTGTTCAACTAGACAAGTAGGTGTTCAGAAGGAGCAGCATGTTCATCAACCCTACAGTCTAAAACAGCAAACCAGATAGTATTCAAAGTCATGCTCATGCAGATAGTTAGATACAATCAGCACAATGGTTTTGGAGAGGGAAAAGTATGATGGGTGGTGCAGGAATGGGATTTGTGCTTATGAACCATGGAATCAGTATAAAAAATTTGAGCTACTACTCTGATTTTACTCATACTGCTGCGAAGGAATTACTAATGGCTTGTCATCAATTTGAGTTATGGAATGGGAAATTTGTGCAAGACAGACCATGATTATCACTATCATACAACACCATTCTTATATTTCTTGGATTACAATGACCACCATAAATCTTAGTTTGCCTGAGGGTGGTCTTATTTCTTGTTATTGAAACATGGAAGCATAAAATATTTCCTTGAATGCTACGAACCTGACTGGTTCGTGCCTGTGATGCTATGGCACTACCCGACCTCTTTCAACCACAATAAGCAATAGGTTTGGTTGGCCTCCTATAGACAAAATAAATCAGGATATACATACAGGACTGAAATACAAAGGTTTGGTTCATATGACGCTTATGCAAATGGCAAACACACTGATTTATTTACTGGTGAAAAGAGTTTAGAAGATACATTTGCTTGTGGTGTGCAAAGACTTGGGAGTAAGGATTTGTACCAATGACCTCGTCAAGACCTGCTACAAGTGTTTTCTAGCTGAATCAAGTAATCGTGTTTGGGGCAGAATCTGCTCGTGTAAACCAAGCAGACACTACTACTACTACAAATTATGCCTTCAGCATGAGCAAACTGATGGAGCTTTCACTGATCATTTGTGAAATCTAGCACCTCAGTGATAAACCGCCACCGCTCATATTCTAATATCATCGAATCTTTCCACAAAAACAACTAGAATTTCGAAGCGATGGCAAATGTGAAGGAAGTGAACGCATATATACCAACGGTGATGTCGCATCCGCCGAAGAATTCGCCATCGATGTAGAGCTGCGGGAAGGTTGGCCAGCTGGAGTACTCCTTGAGCCCCTGCCGGAGCGCTTCGTTGGCGAGCACGTCGAGCGTCTCGAAGGGCACGTCCAGCGAGCGGAGGATCTGCACGACGGTGTGGGAGAATCCGCACTGCGGGAAGTCCTTGGTCCCCTTCATGAACAGCACCACCTTGCTCGACCCCACCACCTTGTCCAGCGTCGCCCGCATCTCCGGGCTGAGCCCCGCGAGGCACCGCACCGACCGGCCGCGCGCTCGCACCGAGAGCTGCGCGGGCCGGTCGAGGGTGAGGCCCTGAACCGCCGGCGGAGCCCGCGGGAGCAAGGCGACCCTAGACGGCAGCCCCCGCGCGGGGAGGGGGAGCGGGACGTAGGCCCCGGCGAGAGGCCTCGAGGCCGTGGCGGAGGCGGCCATCGCGGTGGCTGGCGTCTGGTGAGCGCGCGCCGGCGGCGACGGATGGTACGGAGCCGTGGGTGTGGTGGTCTGCTGGACGACTCGGACGGAGCGGAATTACTCGCACGTGGCAGATTAGTAATTTCTTCTCCTTTTCTGTGGCCGTGAAGGCGTGAACAGCAAGAAGAAGAATCGATAGCCCACCGGCCCACGGACAGGGCCGCAAGTTGCGGACCGAAAATCCAGCGGCCCAGCAACGTACGGTTGGTTAGATCAAGAGCAGCGTGCCGCTCCCCCATTCCCAGACGCCGCCTCCCCCTTCTAAAGCCCTAAACCCATCTCTCGCCCACCTCCTCTCCACTCTTCTGGTCCTCGCGCCGCCGCCGCCGCCGCCGCCGCTGCGACGCGACGCAATGGCTTCCGCCGCGGTGCTCCGGAACGCCGGCTCCCGCCGCCTCTTCTCCTACCCCACCCTCCGCGCCACCACAATCTCGGCGCCCGCCGCGCTGCCCGATGCGCCCGCTGCGGCGGCGCCGGCCCAGCCGCCGCCGATGGCCGGGACCCTCTGGGCGAGGGCCATGGCCACCTTCACGCGCACGTGAGTACTCCTCAGCTCAGATCCGTTCGTGCCCGCTAGTTTCTCGGCTCAGATTCATGTGATTCGCGATTCCTTTCTGTCGATTCGTAGCATTGGCTACCGTTTCCTCTTAGTTCCTGTGATTCATTTTCCAGTTCGGTTGAATCTGTCACAGGAAGCCCCATGTGAACGTCGGTACCATTGGACACGTCGATCACGGCAAAACCACTCTCACTGCTGCTATTACCAAGGTTGGAGGCGTTAGACATAGTGCTAGTTCAATGCTTGCTTGGTTTCCAAACTTGTAGGATGATTCAACTGCGTTTGTTTCCTCGATACAGGTTCTAGCTGAGGCGGGGAAAGCCAAAGCCATCGCTTTTGACGAGATTGACAAGGCTCCAGAGGAGAAGGCCAGAGGAATCACAATATCAACGGTTGGGTCTTACTGCATATCTAATTGTTTGGTCCAGATGCATTTTTTTTTAATTTTTCTTTATTTGCAGCCCAAGTTGTAATCCATTAGTATGTTTGTGTAGGCTCATGTTGAGTATGAGACGGCTAAAAGGCATTATGCTCATGTGGATTGCCCAGGACACGCTGATTATGTCAAGGTAAATACCAGTTATGTTTTATCTCTCAAATGGGACAGTTTGTGATTCTGTGAATGAAAGTTGTTTGCATGTTACATTGAGAATATCCTCGGCTCCTAGCAAATCAGGGACCTAGAGCTCTTTATTATTTACTCCCTCCGTTCCAAATTGTAATGTATGTCTAGGTGCATAATAATATCTATGAACCTAGAAAAGTCAAAACGACCTACTATTTGGAACGGAGGGAGTAGTAATTGTCCAACATTCATTGTCTTTTGTTTATGACCCAAAGTAATTTTCTGTGAAAATGCCAGAATATGATCACTGGAGCTGCTCAAATGGATGGTGGTATTCTTGTCGTGTCAGCACCTGATGGCCCGATGCCACAAACAAAGGAGCATATTCTTCTTGCTAGACAGGTTTAGTTTCTCATTTAAATTGCTTTGCCATGCTGTCTTTGCAGTTCTGATCATATTAACTTGTGCTCTGCTTTTAGGTTGGTGTACCTTCACTTGTATGCTTCTTAAACAAAGTTGATGCTGTTGATGATCCAGAGTTACTTGAACTTGTAGAGATGGAGCTTCGGGGTATGCTATCATGCATATCTCTACATTGTGTCCTTTTTTTCCATCTTATGGTTTTTTGTATTCCAGTTCTGAGATTCTTGTATCCCATCTTTTTCTGTAGAGCTCCTTACTTTCTACAAGTTTCCCGGTGATGACATTCCAATCATCCGTGGATCAGCCTTGTCAGCCTTGCAAGGAACCAATGATGAGATTGGAAAGAATGCCATCCTGAAATTAATGGATGCAGTTGATGAGTACATCCCTGATCCCGTGAGGCAGCTTGATAAGCCTTTCTTGATGCCGATAGAAGATGTTTTCTCTATCCAGGTGATTAGATTTTATGAGTTATGACTACTGCTGTATGAACTAGATATATAATGCTTCTTCCACTATTATATTAATTGGCCACGTATGATCCCAAATTATCCTTAAACCTACTAGTGAACTGTATGGTATTTAGGATGGAAGCAAAAAATTCAGTAAATGCTGATTGACAACACAAATTCGATATTGCTAGACCCATCATGAATATGAACACTTTGAATTGAAAATTTCATGACAACTACTTATTGTTACTATGGTGACCAAGTTGATGTCCTAAACAACTTGTATTATTTTTTCATATGGACTGAGATCATTGCCTTAATTGTTCAGTACTAGGGATACACAGTACATTCTGGTTTTGCATCATATTTGTAAGCTATTTCATCGGCATAGCCAGAGTTTCAGTTGATATTGTTCCTTTTCATTTTTATATTCATAAATCTCTTATGGTGTATATCCAATGTTAGGGTTATTAAATGGCCAGCTTTTTACCAAACTATCTTAAATGGGCAGCCTTTTACTAAACTATCTTAGGCTGTTATTTACAATTATATGGCTTTACACTGCACAAGCTACTCGTGCTGTGGAGTTTCTAATGTATTTATGAGTTGAATAACCTTTGGCATTATTAGATGGACTATTGCAATATTGCTACATTCATCACCTATGATGCAAATGGAGGTCAACATCTTCATAAATTGATGAGCAATTATTCTAATAACCGACTTTTATATCAATCTTGTTTGATCTGTAGGGTCGTGGAACTGTTGTGACTGGGCGTGTTGAACAGGGAACAATTAAAACTGGTGAAGATGTTGAGATCTTAGGTTTGACACAGGTGAGTTTGAATATGCCTTTTGATTCCCTGAAATCCATTTGTGTTGAATATAATGTCACACGCCCAAAAGATTAAATATTTATCCTACTGTAAGAATTTTGAAGTCTGAATACAGGTTCATAAAGTTCAGTATGTTAGTAGTTACTGGGACCAAGATGTCTTGAGTTTTAGACCTGCCCAAGGCTTCCTTTTAGTCGACATTTTGGTCCTGATCGTGCTAAATATGGAGTGCCAACTGAGTATGAAACATTAGAACCCACTTTTTCGTTGACAGTTAAACTGTTTGGCTGACTTTATATTCCAGCCAATAACTAATCTCAACAACATAATGTTCTTCTGATATGTACCAAGATGATGCAATGCAGATTCTGAGCACACTAATTTCCTAGTTTTCCTTCTGAAATTTAGTACCCAGTAACCTGACACTTGATGTATTCTGAT
Source organism: Setaria italica (assembly GCF_000263155.2). Lineage (NCBI taxonomy): Eukaryota > Viridiplantae > Streptophyta > Magnoliopsida > Poales > Poaceae > Setaria > Setaria italica. Next base: position 480,286 of record NC_028458.1, read on the forward strand.
GAAATACATTCTTGGTCACAGAGTGGCCCATTGAAGACTACTGTCACTGGTGTTGAGATGTTCAAGAAGATTCTGGATCATGGAGAGGTAATGATTCTGAAAGCAAGTCCTGCCAGTTTTTCATTGGTTCAGTCTTATACTTGCATCTTCTTATGTTCAGGCTGGTGACAATGTTGGTCTTCTCCTTCGTGGTCTTAAGCGTGGTGATGTCGAGCGTGGCCAGGTTAGAATTTCTGACTTTAAAATAAGCTAGAGAAGTAGCATTGGGGAATTCGTGTACCTGATTGTCTGATCATCAAATATATTTGCACGTCGTTTTATAGTTTAATAGGTAGCATTTTGGTGTTGTTTTCGGAACTTGTGTTTCTCCAGCTTTAAAATTCCTGAAACCTCTTCTGTTGATCTCGTCTACTTTTTCAGGTGGTGTGCAAGCCTGGTACTCTAAAGACATGCACAAAGTTTGAGGCAGAAATATACGCCCTGACAAAGGACGAAGGTGGTCGGCACACAGCTTTCATGTCAAATTACAGTCCACAGTTCTACTTCAGGACTGCTGATGTCACTGGTAAAATTGAGTTGCTTGGTGAGACAAAGATGGTTTTGCCCGGCGACAATGTGACTGCAAATTTCGAGTTGATATCACCTGTTCCTCTTGAACCAGGTAGGAATCATGTTCTTAATGCTTTCAAGTATATGGGATTAGTTCTTATAGTACAACTGTAGGTCGAGATCAAGCCCGATTAGTTGATCATGAGGCATGAGGCAAAAGAGTGAGCATGATGTTTTTGTTTTGATGCGATGCAGGGCAAAGATTTGCGCTGAGGGAAGGAGGGAGAACTGTTGGTGCCGGAGTTGTCTCCAAAGTTATTAGCTGATCACTTTGTTTCCCGTAGCGATTTAGCAAACGAATGAATGTTGATATATGTCCGACCGGGTTAGAAAACGAGAGCAAAGGAACCTGTTTCCATTTTTCTTGGAATGCATGAGCACAAAGGCAGGGCTGGCTGGCCTGGCCACCATTCTGGACAGTCGCTTTTGTTTCCTTGTTGAGGTGGTGCTTGTATAACACCGCAGTTAGTTTGGTTAACACGCATGTTGCGCACAACTCAAGTGATTGAATAAGACAGTCCCATCATAAGCATATTTACCGGTCATTTTGTGTGCCTATTTGCTATGTCCGTATTTGTAATGTTTGGTGTCGTTGCTTGGATGTATGAATTAGTGGTTGTCTCGTTATCTCAAGTTTCTCGTCAAAGTTTGAAACCAGCTTCGTGTCGTCAGAAATCAAGTGCTGCTTTGGAGCAGGAATACGTACGTAGCCTCTGCATTCTCGTGTCGCAGCCTCTGATTTTGCCAACCATTTCATTGGGCCATGGCAGGCCAGGTCCACAAGAAGAAAGAGAGCCTGCATCGGCCGGCCCTTTTGTTTTGGGCTCGGCATTCACAGGTGCTCTCGGCTTTGGAATAGCGAGCGCTCTTGGCTTGTGTTGAGTTCACACCAAACCAGACCAGCCGCCGATCAAAATTCGATTCCACCTCCGACTCCGACTCCGACTCCATTGATCGCTCGGTCTCCTACAGGAGGAGGAGGACGAGTATAGTACCAACAAGACGATTCCATATCCTCCCCTACCGTGGCATCGCTCAATCAATCCCACCCAAAAACCCTAGCAAACCAGGAGCTAGCGGCGGCGGAGGACAAGCAGATCGACCAGCAATGCCGCCGCCGCAGCTCCCCTCCGATCGCGCCAGGCCCAGGCCCAGGCCCGGCGAGAGCTCCGTCCCCGCCGTCAAGAGGGCGCCGCCTGCTTCTCTCTCCTCCTGCTCCGCCGCCGCCTCGGCCAAGAAGATCGCGCGGCCGGCATCCGCACCCGACCTCACGGCTCTCTCCGCCGCTAGGCCTTCCGCCAAGCTCGCCGCGTCGCCGCCAGACAGGAAGCCGGTCCGCCCGACGCCGCCGCAGCAGCAGCAGCATCGCGGCCAGATGGGCGCCGCCAGGCCGCGCCCGCCCTCGACGCCGGCCAAGAACGGCGCTCCGCAGCCGCGCGGCCCGTTCACGCCCTCCCTAAGCCGACCGGCGCCGTCCGTCCCGCGCCGGCAGGCCCCGCAGACGTCGTCCGTCCCCGGGAGGCCGGCGTCGTTCATGGCGCCGCGCGGCGCCCAGACCGTCCGCCCCACGCGCCGCCTGGCGCCCGGGACCGCCGTCTACGTGCGCACCGCGTTCAAGCCGCGGAACATCAACTGCCGCATCCTGCTCTGGCTCCCGGCGCGGGTCGTCTCCGCCTCCGACGCCTACCACCTCTCCGTCAAGTACGCCGCCGGCCTCAACGACATGTTCGCCGGCAAGATCGTCAGCAAGCCCGTCGACCACGTGCGCGTGGCGCCACACCGCACCGCCGCCGCCAAGGCCGAGCCAAGGAAGACGGCATTGTCACGACAATGAGCCGTTTCAACCTGCCCCCCTTCATCTATCCATGGGAGCGGCGCAGAGCTGCATGACGACGACGATCAATCAGCCTAGCTCCCTGTACATATGTTCGTTGATCTCGTGCTGATTAGCCTCTGAAATCAGGTTAATTTTGCTTGATTGGTAGAAATTCTACTGCTTCTGGAGAGAAACAAATTGATTTGTAACGAAATAGGCCCTAAAATTTCTCTCGAGTGGCGCGCGGCTACGTGCTATGGAAGACGGTCGCACCCGAGATCATCGACCTCCCACTGTTTTGTCAACCCCTGAGCCAGCCGCTCGAATAATATCGGACATGGCATGTCCGTTCAATCACCGATACTTATCACGGCGACAATGGGGCAGTTTTGGTAGGGCTCCAACTCCTCCTAAAAGGAGCCGGAGCTAGAGGCCGGCTTCTCCAGGTGTGAAGCTGTTTTTAATTAAACTGTTTGGTAGAACTTCAGCTGGAGCCGCAGGAGAAGCTGGAGCTGGAGCCCTACCAAATTGAGGCCCTCTTTGGCACGGCTTATTTCGGCTTTGGCTTCATCTATTTCACGCAAATCGAGACACTGTAGCGTGAAGCCGTTTTGTAAGCCGGGACTAAAATGAACTAGAAGCCGGGTGAAGCCAGTTTTTTTGGCTCACCGGCTTTGGCTTCACCGGTGAAGCCGTTTTGGGATGAGCCGTGCCAAAGGGGGCCTGACCCTAAGCTCTACCTCAAGGGTTTCTATCGTTAGTGGCCAACTATATTAGGATTCAATAACAAGGGAGTATATTCCATTATCTTGCATCTACCGCAGATTGAGTTCACCGAACAATATTAGTGCAAATGAAGACCGAAACATGATTTCAATATTATCAAACACCTCTGTGGATAAAATACAATCGAGGGGTAATTTCAATCCCAGTAATTTCACATGAATCGTCAAGCAGGTAGGTTTTCCGGACTTGTATACACACACAAGGGCGGATGTTGGGCCCATGCCATTTGTAAAAAAAAAAAGGAGATACAGCTATTCGGCCCAGTCCAACTAGAAGTGGCTGGGGATCTGAAAAAGGAACTAGTCAGAGGCCCAGCCCAACCCACGTAATTTTTCCGGCCGGCTCCTGCATCGCGCAAGTCGAGTCGCAGCCAGCCGTCCCCGTTACGCACCGGCCGGACCGGAGGGGAGGAGGCAGAAGAGAACCCCGTGTTCCCCACCTCGTCAAGCTCCCAATCCATCCCTCTCTCCTCCGACGATTCGTGCTCGTCCAATTCTGGTGGGTGGTGGTAGACGGCCGACGACGAGGTGGGCCCTCCTCCTCTTCCTGCTCCTGCTCCGATTTCCTCTCTCGGATTGAGGCATGGTGGTGGCTGGATTAGGGTTTCCGGTTCGGGGTCGTCGGGGGAGGGCTCCATGGCCGGCGGGCTTAGACTGTCTAGCGGCGGTGCGGATCGAGGGTGGAGAGGCGAGGCGGCGTGGGCGCCGCGGGCGGCGGACGGGGTAGGGCCGACGGCGGCGGGCGAGCGGCTTCCTCAGTTAGCGAATTAGCAGTTCATTCCCTTGACTAGTATACACGATTATGGTTGATTTGTTCCATAGGACTTAGGTCAAACAGAATATCAATTTATATCCTTTCATTCACTGACCTACATTTTTTCATTTAGCTTGTATATAAAGGAGAATGACGAACTGCATGGTTTGTTCCGAGGGCTGGTTGAATTGATTCCTGGCTATCATCTTCTACAATATATTGGTGCTACACACTTTACTTGACTGAAACTACTTAGTGATTCTAGGCCTATTTATAATTTTGAAGAGGGTTGTGAAAACTGTTGTTTTTGTTTATCAGTGCCATTTCATGAAAAAAATGTTTGGTTTTGAAACTTCCACTGTTTCAAACAAAAGTTATCTAACGAAAGCATGCATTTAAGGTCCTACGGTCAATTAGACGTGATGTGGCATATGTGGCATCGAATAGAGGCTGCATTTGGAAGCAATTTGAATAAATTGAAGGATTCCTTTAACTTTCAGAATTTTTTTTTTTTTGCTTTAATTGTGAATAGTGGAGTGTGAAAAGTGACACGAGTGCCTATGCTTCTTTGTGATTCTTCCATTATAGCTTAAATTCATTAATGCAAAACCTTTCATGTAACAGTTAGTGCTACATTCTGCGTGTTTACCAGTGATTAGTGTTATTTTTGGTTTCAAGACTGACTTATCGACTTCATAATCTAGTATATATATATACTATTGTGCTGCGGTTCAACTGATAGATGCTCCTGAGTGCAGGATGAATTCTAAGCGTAGGAGAAGTCATAGTCCAGTTGAATACAAGGAAGGTCGTGATAAAGATTATGAGACTTCTGGAAGGAAGGATAACTCAAGAGATCTAGAAGAGTCAAATGATACTAGATTAGGCAGAGGTCATGAATCGGGTAGGCACTCCTATGGTACATCACGTGAATCTAAGAGGCATGATGACCATAGGAGGTACCATGATAAGTACAGTGATGATTATGGTAGGAGCCATCCAAGATCCTCTCGGTCAGATCGCGAATCAAGGGCTGATACTTATTATGATCGCTCAAAGCGTGATAACACATCTGGTAGATCACGTGGTGACCAGCGAGATGTTGACAGTAGGTATGGAGAGAAATCTGTCAACCGAGATCAGAGGAGTATAAATGAAAGAAAGCAAGACTCCCCTCATGCCTATCAAAGGAATGATGTTGGAGAATACAACAAATATACAGATGCAAGAAAGCAAGAGTCCAGAGGTTCTGGAGACGACAGAGATCATCGTAGGGTTGTTGATAAGAACAAAGAAACCATCAAGGAGGAGGAAGTCCTAAAGAAGAGAAATGGAAAGGAAATTGAGAAAGAAACTTTGGTGGAAACTAGGGAGAAGAGAAGAAGTCTATTCAGTTCTACTGGGCCAAATGTTTATATCGCAGGGGGTTAGTTGATTTTTTATTCCTGTACTTTCTTGTTGGTGCATAATTTTCTATATCCAGTCTCAGAGTAAAGTTATGAATTCGACAGATGTCAAACCATCCTCAGTCACAAATGAAGCCTTGGATAACTCTGCTGCCACCTTAGATGATGGTGTGAATGCAGCTAAAGTTGCAGCTATGAAAGCTGCCGAATTAGGTAACCATGATCATCATGTTTCAACAATTTGTACATTCCTACTTACCTCCAAGACTTTTATTCCCCTTAGCTGATGGATTTTTCTTTTGTGCTTGTCTTTACATTGGCGCGTTCAGCTATCAACAATGCTGCTTGGTATAAACAAAAGGGAAAATTGTATTTGTTGATTTTGTTGGGCTGAACATTGCACTGAGTGCTGACAATTGATAACACAAGATACTAATTTTCCATACTTCCATGATGGCATCCAGTGACATGGCCATGATAGTGATCTCTTCCCTGACGATTTGAGTAGTAGCTTACATCATTGACCATCCCTTTGTGTTTTATGGCAGTGAATAGGAACATTGCAGCATTTGGTGCTGGAACTGGGCGCCTATCCACTGATCAGAAGAAAAAACTTCTTTGGGGCAACAAAAAGAGCAGTCCCTCAGAGGAGGTAACCTTCCAGCGAATGATGATATTATTTGTTTTAAGTTTTGATTTCATTCAGTTTGTTATAGAAAAGTAATCGCTTGTTGATTCATCATTTGTTTTTGTCCCTGATGCTACAGACTAGTAATCGCTGGGACTTAAATTTGTTTTCTGATCGTGAGCGCCAAGAGAAATTCAACAAACTCATGGTAATTCCTGCTTCAAGCTCTATTTTGAATATTTCTGCCCTTCCAAATTTATTATCCTCCATATCAGTAAAACATATACCGACTCTGCGTTGCACTAACACCGTTTTAGAGTCTGAGGATGCCTTGGTGGCTATGGCCTATCACAGGGTGTGAAGAGCAGTGCCCCAGTTCAGGAGAGCAAGGTCGAGAACAAGGACGGGAGCTCAGCCGAAGCCAAGAAGCTGGAGGAGCTCGATACCAACCTGGAGAAGCATTACATAGCTGGACTCCGCCGGAGAGATGGCAGGACCGTTGGTCTTGGCCTCTAGGGAACTCTGCTTGCAAATGCTACGGTATCGGAAAATTCAGGAGCCTGCTATGTACAATCTTCAGTGGCTTGTTTATTCTTGCATGCAGACGGTTAACTAAGAGTTTTATTTACCTGTGTTACTGTGATAACTTATTATTCTGGAGGACTGGTTCACTGGTATGTTTGCTTATTATTGATCACAAGCTCCCGCAGCTATTTTTTACTGCAAATACTGTTTTGTGTGGCCCACAGCATGACGAGTCTAGCTTTCATCGTGGACTCTATTTTGTAAGCTTTGCATGTCAGCTTCACAAGTCTTACAAGTTACAACCAATGCTTCTGTTTTGCTCCGTGCCGTGCCGTGCCGAAACCACCACCGACTCATGTAATCTTTGAATAGCAGAGATTTATTTATGTGGCACTTTGTTTTGCTCATGAGTGCAGCATTTGCGGCTTTTCTGCTTTCATCTCCACCAATCTTGGTTGAATCTTCCTGATTGTTCGTTTATTGGATCATCAGCTGGTTATCGATGCAACAGTTTGTCTTATATCCCGACAAAGCGGCATGATGCTCAATGCACCACCATTGTGCTTGAGTTTTGACTATTTTTTTCACTTATCGTGTAACTAGCAAACAAAGTCACTTGTACAGTTGCGAATGATTGTTTTGAACGTCAGTTTATCACTACATGTACACTATTTGCTGATGCCTGTGGCGGCACAGCTAAAGCTTTAGGATGACATCCACTGCCCAGTAATCTCAGCTGCTTTAACAAATCGAAATGGTATCTTGCAACAGCGAGAAACAAGAGCTTGAAGAGATAAATCTGAAAACCACTAAGCAGAGTTGCAGAATCACTGCAAAGGGTTACCTCAGATAGACAACAGAAACATTATAAAGTGACCACGCAAAATCTGGTGCAGTGGTGCTCATGTATATAGTCAACCAACCACAAACGTAATCATCAAAAACCAGCAAAATGGATTCCATGGCATCTCAACATGCATAACTTTAGGTAAAGCTTGGAGAAACTAAAAGTTTCCGACTGCAAATACAAAGAGTGGCTGGCCTAAGTGGGGGTTGCAAAAGAGTGCCATCACAAGGAAACCATGACCTCACATTTCACTATTTGGAGTCCTATGATCAGGCTTTTGCCTCCTGAGCTACTTCCTCAAAAGTCTCTCCTGGAACAAGCTCTGGAACATCATCATCGTTATTTTCCTTGGCCTGTGCCGTGGCACCAGCAGCAACCGCTTGCTTCTCAATCTCTTCAGCAATCCTCCTCAGGTGCTCCATGTTGTCAGGACCTGGAAGAACAAATCAAATCAGGCATTAGCTTCTCTTTCATAGCCTTTCTAACCTGGCTGAGCTACTGTTTTATTTCCTTCTTGTGACTTCTATGTTCCAAACTAAACAGCTGGGGGACAACATGTATACTCAACAAGTGCTAGCCCGAAAGCTAACAGACAACAAAAGGAACATCCATAAGAGTAAACATTCTTTCCCGTGGCCAGTAGTGCTAACTGTAGGGAAAGGACAACACACGACAAAACATGAAATAAAGCAGCATAGAAGCAGATAACGCTGACAAGATTAGAAAAAGGTCAAATACAAGTTATCCATGTTACAAGGAAAGCAATTTATTGGATATAGACATTCAGGTGCGGAGTGTAACATACCCAATTGGTTAATGATCCCAGGCAGAACATCTTGTAGCTCTGTCAGGTTACACAATAAACAACAATTTTAGCAAGTCAACATCACCGAGCCTTTTCTATATAGCAGATGAAACACAAGTCAAATGCTTAAAACCATCTTTAAACCATGTAAGCATCTTCAAAACCACACCTAACAGGAGCAGAACGCACCGAGATAGTGACTGGATGAATAAAAATATGCTCTTAAAATAAACTAAAGATAGTGCTAAAATTACAGAGATCCTCACAGGTGCTTGATGCAATGAGATTATGCCTATCACTTCTGATGGTGTGGTAAAAATAAAAACGCTGGCTCAATTGTATTCAGGCTAATCAAGTGTGGATGTGTGCAGGTGTAAAAACTAAAATGGATTTTGGATTCTCAACTTAGCTAGGCATCTAATGTGACTGTTTCTCTTGCACAATCCATCACAAGGGAAGAACATCCACTTATCTAAAAAGATATCATTGCTCTGGGTGTGATTAAATGACTGTTCAATAAAATTTAACAGAGGGTGAGCATTACTTTTCGTCTGTGGAGATCCACTGACCACCCATGTGTTTGCGGCGATGGAAGCTTGCACTGCATTATTAGGGGATAAGGAAACATCAGACAAACGAGTCAGTAACACCATGCATTCCCCATTTCAACATGTAACAGAACAGCAGCAGCAACATAGAAGGGACAGCAGACCTTTGGGATTCAAGAACTGGATGACGAGATCGTCCTTGAAGATGTTGACCTCCTCGATTGCAGGGATGGTGTTGACCCCTACTCTCTTGAGCGTGCTCTGGAGCCTCTTGTCGTCCGTGGTGGCCGTCTTGTGGACAGCCTTCTTCTTCCTGAAGAAAAGCTCAAGTTTTTCAGCCATCGGCATCGCCGCTGATGAACAACGCACAAGTCAAGTCGTGCGAGTCAGTCAAGAGCAGCTAGCTACCTGCGCACGGTGCCCTTGCCGCCGGTGCGGACGGCGCCGGCCATCTTCATAAGCCTCTCCTTGTTCATCTGCGCGACCAACAACCGATCAGCCCAACGCCGCAGCAAGCACGGATCTATCGCGGTAGCGAATCGGTTCCACTAAGCCCAGCAATCGGGGTGGACTGGACTGATCTCTAAATTCTAAACCGCTCGCAAGAGAAAACCACGGCGATTTGCCGATTGGGTACGATGACGTCGGAGCGAAGAGTGGGAGAAGAAGCACTGACCTTGGCGGCGGAGGGCGGTGAGGACGCGTGAGCAGGGAGGGGCAGGGGAGGGGATTGGAAGAGGCGGCGGCGCAGGATGGGCGCAGGTTTTGGGGGAGGATTATAGGGTTTCCAGTTTTACACGAAGGACCCTGGGTTTTCCGTGTTTTATGTACGTGTGCGCAGGCAGGTTCCGCTGGGCCGGCCCACTCAGAAACCTCGGGGCTCATTTCGTTCGATGCGCGCAAAAGCAGGTTCCGTAGTGATGGGCTAGTAGTGGGCTGGACAAAGAAAGCTCGATGGTGTCTCTGCACTTAGCAATAATCACACACACATTCTCTTGCTACTTTACACGATCAGACTAAACACATCCTCAACACCATATCATATCGACATGGAAGTGGCATCAATCACACACAAGCACTACAGTACATGTAGCTGTTGACGACAATGGAGCACAAGCAACTCTGAACCAACCAACCTTGCTTTATTTATGCATGTATATGTATGTATTTTAATCGATCATGAGGTAGCTAGGATGGAAGCAATGCAAGTAGCAGATGATATCCGTCAGGCGGCGGTGACTGCGATCTTCATGCCGGCCTGGCAGTGCCCGGGGATGCTGCAGATGAAGTAGTTGGTGCCGCGGGCGAGGGTGACGCGGTCGTTGCCGGACGTGTACGTCCTGGCGCCCCGGGGAGCGGCGCAGCCCTTGTACCCCGCCGCGTTCACCGACGCCACGTTGTGCGCCGACGAGTCGTACTTGAACACTGCATACGCATCGTGCATCAGAATCGATTGTATTTGTTGCTCGAACGAACAGGTATTAGGTAGGGTACCTAGGACGTCCCCGGCCTTGAAGCGCTTGCCGTTGGTCCAGGTGTTGGAGTTGAAGGTCCATCCGCCGCGGTCGCCGACGGTGAACACGGCCGACTCGGCCACCTGGGCCTGAAGGAGCACGCAGAGGAGCAGCGCCGCCGCCGCAAGGGCCACCACAGAGCCGCCACTGCCTCTTCCCTGCGCCATTGCTGCTCGATCTCCCTCGCACTGAACCACTAGCAGCTGCTTGTTACCTACTCACCTCGATCACCTGAATAGTAGCTGCTCTCAGACACAGATCACACACAGAACAATTGCTGATATATAGAGCAATGCAGGAGCAAAGAAAGTGGAGTGGTTGTTGGCAGTGGCCGCCGGGGGGTCCTCTCGTTTTATAGAGCAATGCAGGAGCAAAGAAGTGGAGCGCGTGAAGGTAAGTAGGTCCCGCGGGGGATATGCAGAAACCAACGACCCACAACAGGGCCGGCCGGCAGTGAGTGGATGGAGATGAAATGAAATGAAAGACGAGCGGATCATTCAGGACACGTTTAATTTCTTTGGAGGATGCCCGATCGACGAGACGACGTCAAGCAAGCAGCTAGTGTGGTGTGGGAAACGTACGTAAAAGCCAACAGCAAGCATGTAATTGATGTAGTATACAAATCAAAGGAATATATTGAACATCAACAGCTTGTTTGGCACACTGTTTACTACTGGCTCTGATTGCTACCGTACATCTATCGGCGTGCGAATTGAAGCTAGCTGCTTATACTGTTCACATCCAGGAGCTAGTACAAAGCAACACGTACGTCGCCTTGACGTCAAAGCTAGCTAGTGCACACTTGTTTCGCTCCAAGCTAGCTAGTGCATTTCCTATTTTAGTCAGTTGCTGGGTCGCTGCTCCCAACAGCAAGTCAGCATTCACCAACACCACCCATGAGCATGAATGAAGTCTTCTCTTCAACTGCATGCGGCGCACAAAGTCAATGTGCTTTTCAATATTTTTTTAATTACCTCTTAATGAAAAAAAATGCCAAGGCACCGTCGTGATTTTTATTTTAAAATTAAGGATAAAGAATCCGGCCCCAGCTATCAAAGTTCGAAAGCCTACAGCCAATGTGCTTTGCAATATAATGTTTCCACGAGGTTGGAAAAACTCTTACAGCCTCATTGGATTTCGTCGCGCATTCGGTCGTGCTGCGTCCGGCCTCCGTCCACTCGTCATCATCGCTTGTGCTTTTCAATATAATGTTTCCACCAGGTTGGAAAAACTTTTACAGCCTCATTGGATTTCGTCGCGCATTCGGCCTCCGTCCACTCGTCTAGGAACGTAACGTACATGGCGTAGTTTGGAGCTATTACATGCTCCCTCCCATCCGTCCTCAATTACTATTAAAGTGTTCGTTGTGACTTGCTAGATACATAATAAATTTACTATGATCTATATATGTCTAGACATGTAGCAAAAAGCTATGTACCTGGAAAAAATTAAAACAAATAATAATTTGAGACGATGAAGTACATGCCTACTAACCACCATGGTTGCCATTCATCGATGTTTATGCATGGCCTAGTTTGGAGCTATTACGTTGGACCCAATAGCATGGATTTAACAGCATTTCTACCAGCACCCCCAGAATCCCAAATATATGTACGAGATGCATTCTGGGTGCCCCCCTTTTTGCACCACACCACTAACATTAGTGCTTCCTGATGCGTGCTACAGCACAAGCTTAGCTTACTACAGTAGTGCTCGGCGTGCGCATTTGCATGCTTTTCCCTCCTAGCTATAATAATTTATGTCCCTCTTTGTAAAGAAGAAAGAAATATAATTTTTTATTTACACTAGTGGAGAGCCCCCAACAACCTTCTTTTCTGACTTTTGAGCCCAATTGTGGCCAGACGGCCCAACCTTCCTTGGTTGTTGGAGAGGTAGGTCCACTTCAGCTTCTTGGTATTGGCCTTGGTGTTGGAAAAACTTTTACAGCCTTGGACTTGAGATTTCACCGCACGTTACTCATACAAGAGGCTCCTCACTGCAACATATAACCTCTTCCATTCTTTGTATTACAGTCATAGTCCATTACACTGGTATTACATGTGTTAAACAAGTTGCAACAGCATCGTACACCACAAGTCTCTATGTGACAGCTTCGGGAGCTGAGTTGCAGTAAGGAGTGTGCAAGCAAATGAATCTAGTTGACATCAAGCACACGGAGGCGAAGCCGATACCTATCAGCAACCCCGCGATGCTCTTCCGCATGTCCAACCGCAAAGACCGCCTGAAAACGCGGCCAAAGCTGGGGATCAGAGCCCCGCATGCTATCACCATCCAGTAGTCGAGTCCATCGTAGTCGATCCTCGCAAGGATCGCGCTGATGGCGGCGCTAGGCCCTGCAAACCCGGTCAGAGCAGCGGCTGCCAGGGCTCCGCGCCAGCTATCTGTGGCGCCATACACACAGCTGGCCACAGCAGCACCTCGTGGCAGGCCATGGAGGGAGGCTGGAAGAACCATGTAACGGCCAAGGCCATAAGCCTTGCGAGCCGCGACACCAAGTACAAGTCCTTCGGCATATGCATGGAGGAATACAGCACCGCAGGCAAGGAGCGATTGCAGTGTAAGGACACTAAGAGAGAAGCCGGAGGATGATGTAATGACGTTAACGGAGGATCTTTTGCGATTAACCACCCTAAGGATGCTTGATGTGGCAGCATGGTAGACAAGGGAACCACCAATGATGAGAAAGAGGGTGGTAAAGAGACCCATTTTTGAGGACATTAGAAGCTGTACAGGTCTCCATGCCGCAAGACGGAAAGCAATGCCAGATGCCACACCAGTAAGCAGCGGGTGTGGCATGCTGAAGGCAAGAGAGAATGTGACAAGTATAATTCCTCCGATAAGTGGACCGAGTCCAAATACAAGTGATACCAAGAAACCCGATGCATCCTCTGAGCTGCAAGTTAAATCAATAACACTAGCTGAGACCTGAGAGTTAACTTTTACACACCTACATCACGAATGTTAATAGCAAACTTACTTGTTGCCATCAGTAAATCCCAGAAGCACAGTACTTAATGTTTCCATGAAAGCAACAGCAAGTGTTCCAGCAGAAGCAACTTGTGATGGAGTCGCTTCCTGCACATAACAGAGAAAATGAAAAAACTGCTTTCTCAGGGCATAAAAATAAAACAGCAGCTTCAGTCCTTCAAGGTTTTTCTTAACAGTCAGGTGAATAGGATTCTCACCTTAAAAGCATCAGGAAGAACCTCTGCTATAACAATCCATATCATGCATCCTGCAGCAAAACCAGTACAAAAGGGGAGCACCTTCTGGAATGCGTCGGCACAAAGGAAAGAAGGAACAGCAACAATTGGCTGGATTTACAAATGAAAACAAAGCAGCATCAGAGCAAAATCAAAGAATGTTTATCACAAGAAGTGTAACTTGAAACTGAAGCGGTTGCATATAAACTATAAAGTGATGAATAATATTGTGTTCACAACATAATGCTGAGAGAAAGCTGAACTTGGCCATGTTTAAGCAAGTAAAAGGAGGAGACAGTTGTGGTTCTCACTGGCCTCAGAATGTCAATGATAACTAGCTCCTGCTAGCCACAAATAATTATATAGGTCAAAAACTCAAAATAAGTAAAGAGATAGTAATATCTGATGATTGCTAATGCTATATAATACAAAGATTACTAACACTATAATACATAGCTCTGTTACAAGTTTCTTAGTATTAACACTAATCTCACAGAATACTACTGTTAGTTATCAGTTCATCAGCTTGAAAAACTCTTTCGAGCGGCAGATATGGTCAGCACACGACAGTTTCTACAAAACCAAAGGAACTACAGGATTACTGTAAAGGATGTGATTTTGATGAAACATCCAGGGTTGGAGCATAAAACATATCATGTGTGGCCTTTAAGTACTAATACTATTCAATCAGCATCCGAAGTTCCAAACAAAGGTGCATGTACGATTCGCAAGGGATAGAATTTTGGTCCAGTTGTTCCACCAAACCCTGCCCCTGAGGTCCAGACCAAGGGACATTTTTCTTGGGAGCTCAAGACCTTGCTTGAACCGATTCACTATCACCCACCAGTTACCTTTGTTGCCAATACCAAATCATGTTAGTGCTTATTCATGTGATTCACTCTATGATTCAGTTTGGTTACTTAATTTGAATAACTAGAGAAGTCCATAAACACAGACAGAGACAAATATGAGAGAAAAAGAGAGCAAAATAGTTAGTTCAGTCAGGGCACAAAACAAAGATTCATTCTGTTGCTTATAGTTACAAGATAACTAAAAAAGTTGGTATATTTTTCATTACTCACTCAAGAATAAAGACAACAAATTTATAGGAACGGTAAAGATTTCAACTCAAGAAATGATACCTGTGGTAAAGATGTTATTATACTCCATATCATTGCCTTTTGGGGGGAGACACCCCTAGATGACAGTACCATGCTTACAGCCAAGCCTTCTGGTATGTTGTGCACTGCTATAGCTATAGTAACTAGAAGACCCTGAGAAAATCCTTTTGAGCCAGCAAAGGAAACACCGACACCAGAGCCTTCCCCAAAAGAATGGAGAGTCATTATTCCCACAACAAGGATAACTTTACTTGCATCGGCACCTTTTATATCCAGCATGCTTACTTCTCCATATTGCTCAAGAAACTGTGCGCAAGGAAACAGTATAAGAAAATATTATTAAAGATGAATATACCAAGAACAATGGAAGGGGGTTATCTTGATTGTTCCAAAAACACAATTATCAATTGAACTCAATATGATGATGTATACACTCAACAAGTAAGTGCAAAGTGGAATGCAGACTGCTAGTGCAGTCATCCATTGATGTTCAAGTTTTAGGTGGCCTACGCAATATTCTTATCAGCATACAAATGAGGGTAAGCATGTGATGGGTTCACATGAGCCCATTCGATTTGTTCAGTTCTTCCATTGAATTGCACTTTATTCAATTGTTTGGACCAACAACTATTGACCCTGGCAACTTTTTGGGTCCAAGATTACTCTAAGTACATGTATAACTGCTTAAGCACCATTATGTTGACATTTGAAGCCTTTCAGACATGAAATGAAGCTTTTGTTTAGCTACAGGTAACAGATTTTGAGCTATAGCCTTTTTCGGTAAAATCTAAGCTACCTAGCATGTATCAATCCTGAATTATGTTCTTGCTTTGGGAAGTGCATCATAGGTACCATATAAATGAACCTAATATTGCATAGGTTTCTGCAGTAATAACAAATTGTTCATTCAAATCGAAAGCAATTGAAATGTGGCATTGATCTGAAAGGTGAAGAGCAGGAATCGTAAAGTACCTTCTTGCAAAGCCAAATAAATATTCCTCCGCTCAAAATTCCGAAAACAACCCAGCTCCCACTGCCATAGACCTGCCCTTCCTGCACGAGGTCAAAGCTTGCAGCCAGCATCACCCCGGCCGCTAGCCCATTGCAAATGCCCGCCCACTGAGCTTCCAGCTCCATGAAGAAGAAGGGCACTGCTCCCAACCCAGTCGCCGCAGCCATGACGAGCGTAGACCATGCAACCGTCGACACTGACACCCTCCCCACCTTAGCACCATCCTGCCTCCCTGTGCCCTCCAGCTCCCTATGGGGCGCCTCCTGCACTAAACGCACATTGCCGGCCTCGGTCTCGGCGACGGCCGACACGTCCCGGACTACTAGGACGAAGAGCAGGCACAATAGGATTGCTCCGGCTCTTCTGTCCATGGTTATTCAGCGCACCTGGTTATTTCCACACCCCCTGACTTTGCTTGTCAGGGTAGCGTGGGCAGGAGGCCTGCTGCTCAAAGAAGCAAGGGGCTGTTACAACATCCTCATTGTCTTGTTCAGCAGCACAACATAATGATCACAGCTTTCGCGTGGAACTGGGAAGATGCTCCAACCCTGCCGCACAAAGAAGGCACATTTAGCACGGTTCACGAATCGAGCAGCGCAAGCATGGGGATTCAGTTGAGATCCCAGCAGTCTGGTCAATAAAAAGCTTGGCATTACTGCTCCAACAAGAAGCAGCAAACGACAGGAATCGCAACAGACTGAAGGAAGAGACTGGGGGTCAAAAGGTAGAAAGATTTGGATCTGACTGCTGCTCATAGCAAAAGAAAACGAACTCCCAGGACAATCCATCCAAGCAAAGCCAGAGCGCCCTTACCAGCAACAGGAGGAGGGAGGGATCGACCCCCTCCCGCGCCAGCAGAAGCGATGACGAGGGCGCCAGGCGCGGATGGAAGAATTGGAGGCTCGGAGGCGCGGCCAGGCGACGAGAATACTGCCGGCGAGGCGGATTCAGGGCGGCGGCGCACGCGGATTTGGGGGGTAATGGAAACCGGCGACCCCGGGGGGAGGCGGTCACCGGTGAGGCGGTGACGGAGGATCAGATGCGCCGCGCACGTGGTGAGGTGGTGTTGCGCGGCCTCCGGTTCCCGCGGGACGGGTGGGCCCTTTCGCCGGAAATCTATCCTCTATGGCGTGGCGTGTCGGATGCGCCGTGGCCGCAACAAACCAAACCGTACGCTGCTGCGGGCGGATTGGAGACGCAGACAGCAGCGTCGCCAGCGACCAGCGTGCCAAAACTCGTCAACATCATCTCGTGTAGAATAGAGTAAGCAGTTCATTATCGAAATGACGTAAATTATCTGCTGAAAATTATAAATTAAAATTCAATCTTGGAGAGAAAAGAAACAAATTATAACAGGGATAAATCAAACCAAATATCATAGTTTAGGAGGTATAAAATTGAAAAAAAAATAGTTTAGGAGTTATCATACTTGAGGAATACATTAAGGTAGTGTTTGGTTGGCTCAAATGTAACGTAATCTGATCATTGAAGGTAACGAATCATATTACACATGTTTGATTGCAGTGGTTTGTAATCAATTAACACTGTAATCGAATCCCTTACCTAAATAATATATATACAAGCTTGTTACCCCTCCTCCCCCACCGTAATCAGATATAGCACCCACACAGTAATCTGATTACATTACCAGAGTGCAACCAAACAAAGAGGGCAATCATCTATTCCACCTCCAAATACACTGTAATCTGATTCCCTTTACGTTTACATTACCTTAGCACGAACCAAACACTATCTAAACCTTCCTTCCTCTTCTTCTCCATGTATTTCACTTATCATCATCCTCATCTAAAAAATATATTATTTCTAACGAGACCTTTTTTTCCTTTACTTTTGGGTCCGATTGTCGCCAGACGGCCCAAAGTTCAGTTACAATTTCTCACGGGCTAGGCCTACATGCATCCGATTGGCCCAGAAGCGCTCGTTTCAGCTATCCATCAGATTGGCCACTGCGGTCGTCGCACTGCGACCAACCACCGCCGCGACGGAGATGACGCCCCTCACCCCCGCCGCCTTCCTCCTCCTCCTCTGCCTTCCGGAGGCCCCACCCGCCGCCGCCGCCGGTGACCCGACCCCGACTCCATGGCCCCCGCAGTTCCACGCGACGCTGGTCATGGACTCCCACGGCAACATGTCCATCGCCGACCTCTGGTACGACTGGCCGGGCGGCCGCAACCTCCACGTCATCCGCTACCAGCTCGCCGACGACGCGCCCTACTTCGACAACGAGTTGAACAACGGCACCTCCTTCTTCTACACCCCGGCGCGCCGCTCCTGCCGCTCCGCCGCCGTCGGGGTCGGCATCCTCCGCCCCGACTGGCTCCTGCCCGGCGCGGTCTACCTCGGACGGCGCGACGCCGGCGGATTCGACTGCCACGTCTGGGCCAAGGCCGACTTCATCACCTACTACGAGGATGTCAAGACCAAGCGGCCCGTCAAGTGGGTCTTCTACACAGGTAATGGATTTCTGACTTTAGTTTCTTCCCCGTCATGCCACAGCGTTGCTTCAAGCTTAATTAGTTGATGTTCCCCTTATGGAACACAAATGTCGTGCCAGTTTGAAGGCGACAGGAGCTAATTTGCCGGGTCCTACATTCCGATTAGACGTGATCTATACTTTCAATTCACTACGGATTTAAGACATGTGGGGAAACTGAGTCTGCTATAGTAGTTGATTGATTATAAAAATTAATGTTCAGGGAGACAAACCACTGAGAAATGCCTATTCTATCGATTATGAAACAGTAAGTTATATTTTGTTCTAGTGGCTGTGGAGATATTGGCTTTACCCACATCAATCACACTGGTTTGTTTTAGGATTGTCGCAGCAAACAAAGAAATTATATCTGCAAAGTTTTGAAGTGACTACAATGTTTTTCAAATTTTTTTGCTACATCTGCTTGAATACTGAGCTGAGGACATATAGTTTTTCTCTGATTCCTGTGTCTATAAGCTTTTACGCCCAGCAACCTTTGAAAAATCACTGGAAGGCACCTTGGCCGGCCAGCAGGAGCCATAGGATTTTTTAACATACTTGGTGACCTGTTTTTTCCAAGCCACTGCACACATTAAACATCTACTTGTTCTTAATGTTCATATCTAGGTGTTTATGTAACATTGTCAGTCACGTTTTCGCCCATTATTTTGGATTTGCCATTTTTGTCGATCTGTTGCCATTCTTGAAGAATGAAAAAATCACTATGCACTGTAAGTTTGTATAATTCCGAAGAACTTTGCTTAGGGCCTTTGCCCAATTCAAATATCCTTCCATACTGATTTGTTGTTGCCACCCTTGAATTTGATTTACAAGCTTTTGAGTTTTTACCCACAAACATTTGATGATTCCTATGTGTCACTTACTGTAGTTTATTCATATTCAGAAAGGTCAATAACCTATTGGAATTGCCATAAAAGTAGGGGATGAACCACCTGCTATTAAAATTCATCCAGATTTTGTAGTAGCTGCCCCCCAGTCATGTTTACTCCGTTGTGCATGCTTCCATGCAACCAAGCATTGACCCATGATGATATGAATGTGCTTGAACTGAAAGTTCTTCCATAGTAGGCCTACTTTCTTGTTTTAGTGTCATCTTACAAAGGGTCTACAGGG
Source organism: Setaria italica (assembly GCF_000263155.2). NCBI lineage: Eukaryota > Viridiplantae > Streptophyta > Magnoliopsida > Poales > Poaceae > Setaria > Setaria italica. The sequence continues at coordinate 499,508 of NC_028458.1, forward strand.
CTGTATAAAAGATTGGACAACACTGTGTATGTAAGTATGTGAACCCTCGTTGTCACTGGGCATCAACCTATCCATCTGTATTCGACTGTAAAATGTTCTAGGTTCCAGTTAAACATGTCTGCAAGACTGCAAGTGCCACAAGTTACTCAACAGAGTATAGGTAACAGGCCAGACTATATGGATGTAGTTTGTAATGCTTTTAGGTGTCCCTTAAAGTAGAAGATATCAAGTATAAACCAAGAGTGTGACATTATCTTTTCATTTAGCTTGGTTAAGGCGTGAGGACCAATTTAGTTGTCCCTTAGAATAGCAGATGTCTTTCTGTATTGCTCGTGCTATCACATTCTTATTATCAAGTCAGCTTAAGTTGTGACCAAACGCCAAAGTGAGACAAATTGCAGTTTTAATCAAGTTTGTCATGCTGAGGACTCAGGAGCAATCAAATGAAGCTATACTTCATGTGTACTCGATGAGTGCTAGTCAGGACTGCCACATTCCCTGTTTTGTTGCTATCCCCAATTGCAAACACCGACACCACTTGCCTTACAGTAGTACTAAGACGGATATGGCTCTTCACCATGAGAGCCAAAGCAAGCGCTTATTACCATGCAGACAGATATCTCCACACTTCTTGTTATGCTGCAGTCCCCAATTAACAAACACTCTATAACTTTGCCTTGCAGTCCAGTTGTATGTAACCAGAGATATGGTTGTCAGCTGAAGTCACCATGAGATGTGACCTGACACCTGTTTCCTTAATGACTCTGTAACCTCTGTACATTTGCCGATCTCTGCAGGTAGGATCGCCTACGTGATGAACTTTGAGGTGGGAGCAGTGCTGGAGGACGCGGCATGGCAAGTTCCAGAGTACTGCTTCAACAAGGATGGTGGCACAATCACCGAGGCGGCTGATGGGCATGATGACAGCTTCATCCCCAGGTATGTGTTGTGAGGATTTATCTTCCACTGGTGTGTTCGCCCTGGTCTCCGGTAGAGCTCTGGACATTGGGATGTCGTGTAACAACTTGACCATACATGCTTACCCTGATCATGAAAATACCAGTGGATCCAGTAAACGTGTATGGTCGATTGATACCAGTGTTTGTGTGTTGACATGAATCATCGGTCTCTTCTCTTGTGCGGTGTGTATAAATAATTGTAGCAATAGAAGTGCAGATGGGATGGACCTGTATCTCGTTCTATCAGCTCGGATGAAATGGAGCGAAGGACTATGTAATTCATAGCTTGTATCCCGTGGAATGCGTGATAAGAAAGAGTTGAACAGTGTATGTTTGTTGAGATGTGATGATGTGCGCATATGTTGTTTTTTGTTTTTGTTTTTGTAAAACTGATGAGTGATTTTTTGGGAAACCGACATGTAGTTTTCAGAAGCCAGAGAGTGTTAGGGCCTGTTTGGCCCATTTTAGTCACTTTTAGTTCCTAAAGTGCTAAACATGTGGACTAAATGTAGACTAAAGTGTTTAGTCCTCTAGTCCATATGGTACGAACTAAAGGGCCTTAGGACACCCCTGCTCCTCATTTATTGCCCTCCCTCCTACCCGGTCCCCTTCCCGGCCTCCCTCCTGCCGCCTCCCGCCTGGCCGCCGCCATGCCTCGCCTCGCCTCCCTCCCTCCTTCCTTCCGCGCCGCACCCCCCGGCTGCCGCTCGTCGTGTCTCGCCTCGCTTTCTTCCTACAGGGGTATAGTGAATGAGGGGTATCATCGTCTTTATTCATCTGCATTAATAGATTTTAGTCTCTGAATTTAAACAGTGTAGGAACTAAACTTTAGCCATAGATTAAATAAACCAAACACCTACCTACTCTGAAAATAGTGAAATCATCTACTACCCCTATAAATCCACCAAAGTTTTCTTTGCTACAACCACCCCACCAAACATCCCCGTTGAGGCATCCTTCCTCCACCCACACTAATTTGTGCACACACAAAACTAACTCCCTCAAAACGGACCGTATGGATCTCTTCTCGCATCTTCTCTACAAGAACAATGAGAAATCTAGAGTTGTTCTCTCCACAATGATTTTTATTATATGTTCTTTCCTGAACCCCTTTAGGTGTATAACTGAGTGATGCTTTTGGAATGATCCGTTAGGATAGGCCGAATAGACAATTTTTATGCCACCCATTGGTTTAAAATTGCTCTTACAAATTTGTCATCAACCATTGCTACTTTGGGTCCAGCAAGCAGTGTGTTCTTAAATGTGATTATCTTGCCGATATACCTTAGTTTGCTTCTTGCAGCTATGAGACACCAAGTGCTGTCATGGAATTGTGCGGTCGTTTTCTCTTCCCGATGCAACGACTTTTTCCTAGGTGGCTTGCAAGGGTGCTGCTACTTTGTGCCTTGACATGGCTGCATCTTCCACAACATTCAAGGCGTGTGATCTTAAAGTATATTGAATGTAAATTGTTTTAGTGTTGATGTGATATGGAATATAACATTTCGCATTGTGTGAACTTTAAGAAATATGCACTATTTTTTGTTTTATTTGCATTATGAAATAGGCAGGGCAGGCCTCGGCCCAGCAGCCGCTGACACCACCAACCAGCAGGCTTTGCCTCCGAGAATAGTTTGTTGGACTCGTGTGAATTCACCATTGTCCTCCATCCGCATGTCGTCTATCATCATCATGCCCGTGGGCCGTGGTGGAGCAATGTCGCTGCCGGGTCTCAACCAGGTTCCAACTGCTGATTACCATCGTCATCGTCATCCAGGTTCCAACTGCTGATTACCGCTGCCACGACATAGTCCTTGCGAGTATATGTGAGAATAGCTGACAGGGTAACACTCCTGCTCCTATTTGTCTTTCTGTGTCCAATTGATATATGTGCTAGGCATCCCTCCTAATTTGATCGTTATTATGTACTGAAGCTGATTAGCTAACCATCCCGATTGATTTAAGTACTTATTTCTTTTTTTCCCTTTAGAGGTTGCTACTCAGTGCGTAGAAAAATATTGGTATCCTAGCATTTATTATTCCCAAGAGAAGGACTATCAGAGTGTCATCAGTTGAGGCAGGTATGGAAATCTCGGTGCCCCTGTGCATCATGTTTCTATGCAGTTTTAGTAAAATATTGGTGGCCTAGCATTTATTATTGCTAAGAGAGTACTTTCGAATGTCATAAGCTTGTGCCTGTTGAGAACTGTCACTCTTCTATCCATGTCACTCTTTTGTTGCCGCATTTCCTGCACCGTGGCTAACGATGACCCCCAGGACCACTCTTTTGGTGTCCTAGCATGTATACTTTCTTGTTGTTAATATGTGGGTCTTGCATTACATCTATTTTTAAGTAACAAAGGTCTGATACCCTGGTATTGCAATATTTGATCGGTCTTTCCCCACGATTCCTTTTCTTTGTGATGGAATTTATTTTAGATGTGCATGGCCTGATCGTGTGAAAAATAAATCCAAACAATTGAGTTCACCAGTGTAGTTACTTTTCTTATTACCGCAGTTTAGGTAGTTGTACAGTATCATAGATGAATAAACATTTGTGAAGATGCTCCGACAAAAGATAGATCTTTGCTTTTTTTCCCCTATCTTATGGATTAAATATGCTTTCTCTCCTGTCTCAGGTGCTCGGTGATCTCCATCTTTTCCTGCTCTCATGGTAGCTCTTTGTTACCATGTTAATCAGGTGGGAGAGTGGATTTTATTCTACACAGCCTGGAGCTATAGAATTGAAGTTTGGCACCTTCAAGCTGTTGATATTCTGGCTATATTGGTATGTGCACTCATGACTGGCTTCTATTTTGTTAAGCTTGTCATTTTTCATGGTCTTTCTATTATTTAAATGTATTACATATTATCAGTTGTTGCCTTAGTGTATTAAATGTATTTTGCTATTTTTTTAAGGTAAATTACAGAGAGGTAAATAAATATCATCTGCTGCTTTGTTTTATCATCTCTAACTCAACAGCATGTTTTCTCGAGAGAATTTTTTTGTTAGTATTGGCCTCCGAACTGATTTTTGTTTTTCTTTTCATGAACATGGCAGGACTAGATGTGCTTCTTTTTTATTATATTGATATTTCACCTCTTTTGTATATTCTGTTTAACATTGCCATTGATTCTTGCATCCATACCAGCTATCTTATCTTCCATGAAACAATTACTGATTTGGAAATTATGAAAAAAATGATCTGCTCTTATCCTGGGGGCAACTAATCAGTATAACATAAGTTGTCATCTATTTTGATCATTTTCTTTTCTTACTGCAGATACTTTCAGAGCTAAACTGGGAAATGGCCATGCAATGTTCAGCCAATTCATAATTCAGTACTTCATGGACTTCTTTAGGTGAAATCTCTATTTTGCATTCTTTTCATTTGTTTTTCTTATTTGCCACTATTGAGGAGAAAGATTAGTTAGAACTTCAATACCACTTCAAAAAGCGGCATCTTTTTTCTTGCCGCGCTGAAAATTCTTTTAGCATTCAGACATCGAACTTGCACTCACCACAGTACTTCAGTTTGACAATTTCTTATTGATAAAAAAGTTTGTGATGCCAATTGAATTTCTCACTATGTTTTACATATTCATGGCAAAGCTAGGAGTGTCTCAATTGTCATCAAATTTACATTGTTAGTGCTGCAGCAAAGACATGCCGAATTATGTAAAGCAACAGGCTGTCATCGTCAGCCACTTTAGGTGACATTATAATGTATGGAGGCAGCTGATTTCAGTTACATGAGTTTCTTAATTACAGTTCTCTGAACTTGGCAGGCGCATCACCTCTGTTACTTCTGCGCTGGGAGATGACTACTTGAGCGTGCAGAAGCACTAGCTGCTTTGTTTTCAGTGCCATGATGATCGATTGTTTAACCATTCATTTCACACTAGTCATGTTGACTAAATGTATTTATCATATTGTTCGTTCTACTGTCAGCTCTACAAGAACAATGAGAAATCTAGAGCTGTTCTCTCCACAATGATTTTTATTATATGTTCTTTCCCCTTTAGGTGTATAACTGAGTGATGCTTTTGGAATGATCTGTTAGGGCATGCTGAATAGACAAGTTTTGTGCCACCCATTGGTTTAAAATTGCTCTTACAAATTTGTCATCAACCATGGCTACTTTGGGTCCAGCAAGCAGTGTGTTTTTAAATGTGAGTGTCTTGCCGATATACCTTAGGGGGTGTTTGGGAACACACTCCTAAACTTTAGTACTTGTCACATCAGATGTTTGATACTAATTAGGAGTATTAAATATAGTCTAATTACAAAACTAATTGCACAGATGGAGTCTAATTCGCGAGACGAATCTATTAAGCCTTTAGTTCATGATTTGATAATGTGGTGCTACAGTAAACATTTGCTAATGATGGATTAATTAGGCTTAATAGATTCATCTCGTGAATTAGTATAGGGGTTCTGCAGTTAGTTTTATAACTAGCTCATATTTAGTCCTCCTAATTAGCGTCCGAACATTCGATATAATCCTCCTAAAGTTTAGTAGCTCGTATCCAAACATCCCCTAGTTTGCTTCCTGCAGCTATGAGACACCAAGTGCTGTCATGGAATTGTGCGGTCGTTTTCTCTTCCCGATGCAACGACTAGGGTGGCTTGCAAGGGTGCTGCTGCTTTGTGCCTTGACATGGCTGCATCTTCCACAACATTCAAGGGGTGTGATCTTAAAGTATATTGAATGTAAATTGTTTTAGTGTTGATGTGGCATGGAATATGGCATTTCGCTGAACTTTAAGAAATATACACTATTTTTTGTTTTATTTGCATTATGAAATAGGCAGGGCAGGCCTCGGCCCAGCAGCCGCTGACACCACCAACCAGCAGGCTTTGCCTCCGAGAATAGTTTGTTGGACTCGTGTGAATTCACCATTGTCCTCCATCCGCATGTCGTCTATCATCATCATGCCCGTGGGCCGTGGTGGAGCAATGCCGTAAAAATGTACTCCTCCTACTCCATCCAGTTTGCAGCCAGTAAAAAACCGAATTTTTTATTTTAACCTTTTTTAATCTAGTAAAATTTTAAAATTTTAGATTAAAAATGGTACAGGGCGGTCGGCGGGTACATCCGATCCGTCCGTGGTCATGGGACGCCGGCAGTGGGTTTGATTTGATTATTGTTAGCTGCCCCGCGCGCACGGTACGGTGGAGGGTCGCATGGCGGGGCGCCGCCGTCGTGGCGCGCGCTGCGCCACACGCGTGCACGGCGACGGCGAGGCTCGATCTCTCTGGTGGTTCGGCCGATGGAAGACGCAGAGTAGGGGCGAAAAAGCCTCGCCTTCCGGACGAGCTGCCGTCGTCTGTTGCGGAGCGTCAATCATATCGATGGCATTGATGGATACGATATGATCGGAGCAGTGCAGGGTGGTTGGGCGTTGGGGCTTGCTGGAATCTTGGCACGCGCGTGCGTGTGGATCAGGGATGGAATTGGAAATGGATGGATCTATCAGCGAAAAAACTGACCTCCGGCGGCCCATGGATGGATGCATCTCCCCTCCCTCACCTCCGGCCGATCGATCGTCACTGCTGCTGCTGCTGCTGCTGCTGCTGCTGCATTGGGCAGCCATTACTCGATCGGCGGCCAAACCGGGAGCTGCTCATCCATCCAATCCATCGTTCCATTGCTTCAATCCATCAATTGTCCTCTTCCAGACACACGTACGATAGCAGGATCCCTAGGGTGTCCTCTTTGTCGCACCCCCTCCAATCAATCCGTGGCTGCATTGGCTTTGCCTGCCTGCAAAACGCCAGGCCCAGATCGCCATCCGTCTTGCTGCTGGGCGCCGTGCGCGGTGCGGTTCTTGCCGACGCCAGACAGTGCAAGCTAGGTCGCCGGTCAATCGTGATCGACTAGTACTGTTCATCGTTGCCGGCCAATGGCAGCGGCGTCACAATGCAAGAAGGTGGTAACCAGCAGCAGTGAGCGACCTGACTGGGATGGTTGGCAGCGGCAGCTCGTCTTCCTCCCTGAGTCGGTCACTTCCTCATCACGTGCTACTAAGCTACGCCGGCCAAAACTGTCACTGCGGGCATTTTAGGTCACACAGTGCCTCCACAAAAACTAATGAAGGTGAAATTCCCTCCAAAAAATAAATCTCTACTGCTGGATTACTGTGTCCTGGCAGCTTGACCGTGGACATCGGGGGTCCTTCCTTGGTAGCGCAAACGTCCTCGTCTGCCGATAGCTGTCGTTGTTTCCCGCAGTCACGGCAATCCATACAGCCTAGTTGCCCACTCGTAACAGAAAGGAGAGAAATTGTCAGATCCAGGTAGATGACGAGGCCTGCCTGGTGCCTGTCAATATTATATGCAAGGTGTCCAATTCGATCGCAGCCAAGCCCTGGGTCGCGGGAAACACCACATGGTTCAAGGGAAAACTAGTCCCATGGAGCAGGTCTTTCCTGACGGCCAGAAACCGACCGAAAAAACTGAAAAAAACCCGTCAGCAAACAGGACCTGATGGTAAAGAAGAAAGAAAATCACTTTCTCCTGACCTCATTGAAGGAAAAAGAAAACCCAAGCCTGGATTAGGTGCAGAGAGTTAGCAGTGCACCGCCATTAGCAAGGTTCATGCATGACCTGATTGATGATCATTCTCAGCGTAGCGCCACTGTAATGAAGTGATGGATGGAACAGGCACGGTGCCTGCCCGGCTAGCTAAATACTGCTCCAAATTTCAAAATCAATCCATGGATCTAACAATAAACTAATTAGTTTGCTCTAAACATCACATATATATAAAGAATATACACGGCATCCACACGGTTTTTTTAAAAAGATTTCGAATCAATCAAGCAAAGCGGTAGCAGTACTGTTCGGTTGGAAAGATTAAACAGCAAGTGCCATAAATAGCCGGCGAGCCAACAGCATTTCGTTTTCACCCCACCCGGGTACAGGCGGACAGCTCAGATCGCCCGCGAGCTGACCCGACTCGCGAGTCGCATCGCCGTGGCCTCTTTCAGAGTCATTCAGAGGTGGAGGCTGTGGAGCAGAGCACGGAGTCAGCTGCAGGCACCCTCCCTCCCTAGTCCCTCCCCCTCCTCCTATAAAACCTCCCCGCCGCTCTCCCGCTCCCGTCGCCGTTTCTCATTCCTCATTCTCATTCTCAAGTCTCAACCAAGAAGAAGGTCGAGGGGGCAGGCCGCCATGGACTCCCAGCAAACCGTGAAGACCAACGGGCACGGCCGCCACAACGACGGCGACGCCGCGGAGTGGAAGCAGGTCGCCGAGCTGAGGGCCGTCACCGAGGCGCAGGACCCTGCCTGCAAGGTTCGTCGGCGTTCGTCCTCTTCCTGAATCTCCCCTTGAGCTAACTGCTTCTGAATATAATCCCGTCCACTTGATACATACATGATGGTTGCACACGGGATCGCACTGTTCAATTACTTTTTCATTCCACAAATCGACAGCACAAGTAGCTATGGCCTCTCACGACAATCGCATGTGAACTCCATCGCATCACGTATGCAGCTAGCTCCTAGCTACCTGGGGAATCCAGTGCTCAGGGGCCAAAAGAAAAACCCTGCAAATCATCTAGTGATCAGGAGTGCAAATCATCTAGTGTTCAGGAGCTAGCCATCGCCTTCTCTTACAGCTGTACATACAATTTGGATTTTAGAGCTTGATAATTCACCTTGTAAATATTTGTTAGTACTAGCACTAAGTAATTAGTCAGAGCATAGTTGTAAATATTGAGCCTCAGGCTCCCAGAACACACCAAGTTGTGGGCAGAGGAAGCCAAAGCCTCTGAAGATGATGCCGACTGGCTTGTGAAGACGGAGCAACCATTTGCTGTGGTGCTAACCGCAATTAGGGGTGGGGTCCGTCGTTGTTGGCCGGCCGGGCGTCGCTTTTCGCCTTGATGGCCGGCCCCGCCGCTCACGCTTTCCTCATTTGCAGCTGCTGCCTGCTGCTGGTGGAGTGCTTTGGGTTCTATCTAGGTATTTCTTGGCCAGTTTTTATTCAAGAGAAACAAAACAAAATTATTATCTTGGGCAGGCAGTTCAACATCCGTGTCTAGGTGGTTGCAGTTGCAGGTCAGGCAGGCAGCAAGGTGGTTAGCAGTTGAGCTTAGCTATCCGTCGTCAATTAAGGACGTCGCCGTCTGCTCCTTTCTTCCCAGGTCCATCTGACTCCATTCTCCGCTGGAATTGGACCGCCTGCTTCTTGGCTACCCTGGATTTCCAGGGATCTCAGCAGCCGATCCTGCTGCCACCTGCCATGGGCGCCGGCCATGTATATGTGCAAGTTGCTGCCCAACAGTCCAACCAGAAATAGCCACACAACCCGTACCAAACCACGCGCCTTCTGCACGTACATGACTGCTGCATCAGGCCAAGACTGGTGAAAGTAACTTTGTTTGTTTCAGAACTACCAGTATACTATACCAAGCTTCTAGCATGTGCAAGGAAAATGGGCAGTGGTTGTTGTGGTTGTGCACCTAATAACTTACCACTGATGATCACTTTGATTAATTGACTCCTTCATCCAGTTCAGAAATCAGAATGGAAAGAATTTATGATGACAGGCATAACTGGTAGGACTAGTATATTGTAAGTGTGTGTGATTGAAAATGCTCACAGCTACTATTCACTAATTAAAAGACGGCTGTACTGGTGCCCTGGATTGGAATGGATGATGATGAAAGCTACCCATACTGCCATGCGGGCTTTTGATTTCAGCCACGCATCACTCGTGGCACGGAAAAGCCCCCCATAAATGTTGCCCAGCTCTCCTGTCGATTCACTCCGGCCTCCTAATCTCAGATGTCAGATCACACACACAGGCCTAACCAACTGATAGATGACGACGTGATGAAGAAATTGCATGCCAACCTTTACTGATCTGCTCATCATCTCTGATGTCAACTGCATTTTGCTCAATGAATCATACCAGGAGGAGGACGACTACATGCTGCGGCGTTTCCTTCGCGCCCGGGACCACCACATCGGCAAGGCGTCGGCGATGCTGCTCAAGTACCTCAAGTGGAAGCCGACGGCGAAGCCCAACGGGTCCATCTCGGAGGCGGAGGTGGCGCACGAGCTGTCCCAGGGGAAGCTGTGCCTGCAGGGGCAGGACCGGCAGGGGCGGCCCATGATCTACGGGTTCGGTGCCCGGCACCACCCGTCGAACCGCGACCTCGACGAGTTCAAGCGCTACGTCGTCTACGTCCTGGACGCCACCGTGGCGAGGCTGCCCCCCGGGCAGGAGAAGTTCGCCGCCGTCGCCGACCTCAAGGGCTGGGGCTACTCCAACTGCGACATCCGGGCCTACCTCGCGGCGCTGGACATCATGCAGAACTACTACCCGGAGCGGCTGGGGCGGGTGTTCCTCGTCCACGTGCCCTACGTGTTCATGGCGGCCTGGAAGATCGTATACCCCTTCATCGACGACAACACCAAGAAGAAGTTCGTCTTCGTCTCCGACAAGGACCTCGACAGGACGCTCCGGGAGGCCATCGACGACGCGCAGCTGCCGGAGATGTACGGAGGCAAGCTCAAGCTCGCCTCGCCGGCGCCGGCGGCCAAATGATGTGATGATCATCACGTACTGATCTATTGCTGGCTGGCAGAGACGTCAATCATATCGACCGTGCTTCGATCTATCGGTGATGCATGTGATCGATCGATCTGATTCTGATGAGGGTGGTCCAGAGCTACGTACGTACACGGCTATAGACACAGGCACTAGCTCGAGAGTGTCAAACACTATAGCATTAGGCAAATCGAGTACTACAACAAGGCTCAGAAAGATGCAAGGTTTCTGCATGTAGCTATCCTCTCTCCATGTACTGCATGCGTACAGTGCATTGCATCTGTATTAATAATTAAGGCTATCTACTGCCTGCTTATACATATAGCAACTGCATGCAGCAGCATCGATGATGCATCCATGGAACGAGAACCTACAATGTCAATCCCATTTTCTGATCTTATGAGTGATAAATCCTTTGAATTTCAAAAAAGAAGTATGTATAAGATAAGAAGAAGAAAGAAGAATTGAAGAAGCAAATGCAACGACTAGATGATGTGGCTTCAATGTTGCCTCAGAACAGAATGGTCGGCAGTGATGAATGTGCATAGTTCTGCCAGGGAGGTTATACATAAAGAAGGACCAGTGATTGATTGCTGCACGTTGCAAAGGTGCCGACCGGATCCATCTCTGATTCGTGGGAAAAAAGAATTTAACGGATCTCAATCTGCCATTGTGCCATGATCTAGCTTGGTCCCGGCCGGCCGGGACCTTGCTACGTTGTCGATCAGGTACACAGTACACTCTGGTCTGCTCAGTCAGGCCACCATATGAATATGAATATGGCATCCCGGCCCGCAGAATTGCACACCAAACCGCCGGCCAGGCAGTTGTTTAATTTGTACCGTCGACAAACCGTGGGAGGTGGGAACTCATGCTCATGCAGCAGCAGCAGTTGCTGGGAAGGTTACGTTTGACATGGCTTCAATTCCAAACTCCACCTCGGAGGTAAGTAGAACCAACCAAATACCTTAACTTCACCAACTTTTGGAGCAGCCCAACTCCATGAAGTTAGTGGAGCTATAGTTCATTTTCTTGGAGTACCTCTTTCCCAGCTCCAAACCCATTCGAAACGAACCTAGATGTGGAGTTAGGAGGTAATTACCCACCACTACCACTCGTCACACAAGAAAATGATTTGTTTCTTTCTTCTTTCTCTCATCCGACCTTATCAACGGCCCGACCTCCCTCTCTTCCCCATTCCTCCCATCGGCCAGCCTACTCCCCACCGCTGCCGTCCCTCCTGCTGGCCGGCCCCTACTCCCTCTCTGATAGAACCCACGATGAGAGCGCGTGGGATAACTCGATTGGTGGATGGAGACGACTTTCATGACCCGACTACAGCCTTCCAAGCCGCGCCTTAGCAATTGATACACCACCTCTAATGACTGCCACGATCTTGTGGAGCGCGTCACCCGGCCACTAGGGCACTCGTCCTGCAAGCAATAGAAGAACTAGCAAGAACAAGTATAATAAGTAATGAATTTACTAGATGAAGATGAAGGTTTCAAACTCAATCTCAATAATGATGGGGTTCCGAAGACAAGAAGACGGGCAGCTGATCCAGCACGCTCGCTTACAAGCAAGTAGCAAAAGCTAAACTTAATCTAAACAAAACCCAACCGTTCTTGGTGGTGGCTAAGGGGTATATGAAGGTGGGAGGATGACCACCAGGGTGTTGGGGTCGTGCTCCAACCCTAGGACGCGTCACTAATGAACCCGACTTGATACACGAGCCATTGGGCCAAAATAAAGCGACGCGGCACCTTTGAACAGAAAACCTCTCAGTAGTAATTCGGTCATTACGGCCGTCTCGGAATAGATATAGACTTGAGTCCAGATCCATATGAAAATAGACTTCATAAGAATTCCATGAAGTACTTGAACGCCCCAATCCGAGTCCGTATGCGATTGTGGTGACCATCACAAGTTGGTGCTGTCCTGCAGTCCGAATTCAGCTTGCGTGAATCCTTTTTCCTTTCGGTCTTCTCCCTGGTTCCTAACCAAAACAAGAGTACATGTCTCCATGATCTACATATAATGGACACAAACTTAAGAGTAAACTTAATTGATGATTAAGTTGACGAGCACGAGTAATAGGACCAGAAACTGGTACTTGTGTCGGTGTGGATGTATCGTTGATGGTGATATCCTCATCACTCTCCCCCTTCACGCAGTTCCGGTTGAAGTTTGGAGTTGGAGCAAGAAATGATGGAGTTGGAGCGCATGCCAAACAAGATCTACTTGTTCATCCTCCATCCATCATTTTTTAGTGGGCCTCCCCATCCATCATTTACTTCTATCTCTTGGCCCATGTTGCGACAAGTGTTTGGGCCTCGCTAATTTCCACTGAATCACGGCCCATCCGCCCACAGAAGAGCTGCATGTGAATCCACCAACCATAGCATGTCACGGACTCATCGGCCCAAAGTAAACGAATCCGCACCGCCTGCGGCGTTTGCGGTCAGGCCTCGCCGCGTCGCCCTGGCCTCTCCCCGTCCCCGGAAACAAGAACGCTGGAAATATCCAGGCGGGTGCATAGCAGTTGCAGACAGCCTCAAGAATTGCCCGACCATGGCCGCCGCCGCAGCCGCGCTCCTCCTCCAGCCGCGGGTCGTGTCGCTACCACCTAACCCCAGACTCGCCCCCACCTTCAACAAACCAGCGCCTACCTTCGCCCCCATCGGCCGCCGCCGCGCCGGCGCGAGGCTCAGGGCCGTCGGTGACGGCCCCGGCGCCGGGCTCGCCGACCAGACCACCGTCTACAACGGCGTCTACGGGCCCTGGACCGTCGAGGACTCCGACGTCCGCGAGGTACATGAACACACACACACACACACACACACACACACACACACACACACACACACACACACACACACACACACACACACACACACACTTGACTGAGCCACACGCGCATCAGCATCACTGCCTCTCTGCAACCTCTGTGACCAACAACTCCTACCGCAGCGCAGGTCCTTTTGTACCGGTCCGGGCTGGTCACCGCCGCGGCGTCCTTCGTGGCCGCTGCCTCCGCCGCGTTCCTCCCTGAGGGGAACGCTGCCGGCGACGCCATCAGGCAGAGCATCGACCTTCTCTACGCCGCCGGCGCCGCGGGGCTGGGGCTGTCGCTGGTGCTGATCCACATCTACGTCACCCCAATCAAGCGCTTCCTCCAGGCGCTGTGGGCGGTCGGGGTCCTGGGGTCCGTCGGGACCTACCTCGTCGCCGCGCAGCCGCTGGACGAGGGCCTGGTGCAGTACGTGCTGGAGCATCCGGCCGCACTCTGGTTCGTTGGCCCGACCTTTGCTGCGCTGACAGGTCTCGTCTTCAAGGAAGGTACGCAATTGCTGTTGGTTGTGCTTATCAATAATGGAAATGTAATTTCTTGATTTGGTAGTCAGTATATGCCCTACCGCTTACAGTTGATCCCGCCATTGCCATGCTCCAATTTATGAATCATAGTCCAATTGTCCAGTGTGTAGTCCAATTTCTGAATTACACTGACAAGTAACACCAACAGGTCTCTGCTATGGGAAATTGGAAGCTGGCATATTAACCTTTGTTATCCCTGGGCTTCTTCTCGGACATCTGGTAAATCAGAACACCACCTCAAACTGTTGCCAGCTGCACTAGTCTTTGTTCCTTAAACAAGGAACAAGAGACAAACTGTGGCACTCATCTTACACGATTTGTGGTCGCAAATGCAGTCTGGTTTGATGGATAACAGCACAAAGTCAGGCCTTTTAGGAGTGTGGATGGTTCTTTTCACCATTTTCGCCGCAAGGAAGTTCCAACAGCCCATCAAGGTAAATTCTTTTCCAATTGACGTGTTTGTATCTAGCATTATTTTGAGCTAGTATTTTCCTCCATCGGTCGAGTCTGACAGTTTCATTCTGTTCCTGACCATTAAGGATGACATTGGGGACAAATCTGTTTTCATGTTCAACGCCCTCCCTGAAGAGGAAAAGAATGCTCTGATCCAGAAGCTCGAGAGGCAAAACGAACAGAAGTTTGAGTAGAGATTGTAGGCAGGTGGCGTAGCCAATAGTTTGTCCATGGAAGTTTGTAGCAGATGTATATGATAGTTCCGAATATCACGACATGCGTCAATGCATAGATGAAGATGAGAATATTGTAACCGAGATGTAGATGGAAATCTCTTAGGTTACAAGTCAGACAACAAGCATACGTTGTGGATGGCCTATGGACTCAAGGCTATGCAGCATTGTCTGTACGTTTTTTGTTTGCAACATCACTGTATATATTTTTCAGTTTGTTTTGTTGTTCTCCCATGCATTCTTGGGTAAACACGACATTCATCTGTATGAATAAGATGCATGGAGGTGGAGAAAAGTTATCTGCTAGTCGGACGCCTATGGGCAAAGTCACACAGGCCCAAGATCGCATTCCCTTACACATTATGAGCGATCCGATAATGGTGAATCCACAGAGTTAAATCTACAGAGATGCACTTCATCACCACCCAAAGGGTGCAATATAATTCTCTAATAACATTCATATGCAATACAACTCTCTGATACATAAGCTTGGGGATGCTTAATGGTTACTACTCAGTAGCGCCCGATCGCATGGTAAACAATGGCATACCATGCAAACTGTTCTTGGTAAGCTCTTACAACAGCAAGGAATTCGTTTGGGTGACCTAAATAAATTGCTACGAATCACCAGATAACCTATCAATGGTACACCAATTGAGGAGAATGCAATTGCAGAGTCGACTAGTTTCCATATATAGCGCCATTTGAGTTCAGAGAGGCGCTGTTCTGGGGAACATCAGCTCCCTCGACTTCTGACATGAAGCCATTCTCAAAGAATGCCGAATGGAGGGCTTGCACACACTGTTTTGCTTCGCAGTCGTTGACTACCAAGGAAATGTTCACCTGCATGAGTACAAAATCAGCATAATCACGCTCTTTAGAATGTGCACAGAAACTTGATTTTCGTTTCAAGATCACGAGGGATGGATACCTTGGATGCCCCTTGTGAGATCATCTGGACGTTAACACCCTGTCTTCGCAGAACATTGAATGCCTGGCATGCAGCAAAAGGGTCAGTCGTTCATGTTTTAGTCACGATCTAGCATTGAAGTTCTGAATCACTAGATGCCAAGTTGCTAACTATATAGTGGGTAGTTCTAACCTTTTCAAGAATCAACGACGACCTCTGTACATTTCCTACCAGGGAGATGATTGATCTACGCTGGAGCAGATGAACAACTGCAAATTTTTCAAGTTCTTCAACAACATGATCAAGTTCCTGCCACATCATCATAAAAAAAGCAATGAAACAGGAGCGCAATAGTAACTTATTGACAAAAAGAATCATAACATGCATAAGAATTTGGAAACAGCTCAGTTTCGACTAATTACTAAACTGAAAAATCACCACGTTAAACCTGCAAAGTAAAACCACCAGAAGCCAATCCAGCAAATCAACTTCAATATATCATCTGTTCTCTAAGTCAAAATACCCCTACCTCGTGGGTTACCCACTGTTGCAATGTATATATTTATTTAGGTTTAACTAAGCAACTCAAAACTTCAAGCTAATGATAACACTGAACTGAGACGACAACACATGGTAAAATTTTTAGCTGTGTACTACTAGAGCACCGGTTGTATTGTATTGTGAAAGTTGAACTAAGAACATTTTTTTATCCAGATCCTTACCTGCTGGATCAACTCACGACTCCATAGTTTTGACGGGTCTAGTGTCAACGATATGCTGACTTCACTAGTAGCCACACAATCAACGGAGATGCCCAAATCTTCAAATATTGAGAAGACCTGTACACGTGCATGAATATATAATGAAGCTGACAAAAAAGCTACTATGATGAAAGCAAACAAAAGAGTCACATCAGTTGCCACATGTAACATTTGCAATAAAAATACGTGCATGAATGAATCTATAAATCAAGCTGACAAAAAGCTATGATGAAAACAAACAAAAGAGCACATGAGTGGCTACACGTACCTTTGCTAGAAAACCATACTGGCCGAGCATCCGTGTGCTCACTATATCAAGCATGGTAACATTTGATTTCAACACAATGCTGGTTAAAATACTCTGAAAAAACAATTTATGATCAAGATGTACTCAAGCTAGCTCTGGCTCTTTCAAGAAATTACATAAAGCAGTAACAAGATATTACACATGGAGTAATCATAATCTACTAACAAGTACACAACAGACCTTGCTCATATCTCTGGCTTTAGTGATGACAGTACCAGGTGCATGACGATTGTATGAGTTCTTAACTCTAACTGGTATATCACCGTCCCTAGCAGGTCGCATTGATTGAGGATGCAAAACCTAACAATAAGCAAGTATAATAAGTTAACCAGAAACAAATAAAATAACAAAGTTATAGGTTACTAAAATTTTCTTCCAAGAACATAATCCTCCAAAACCAACAAAAAAAAAGGAAAAGGAAAGGCAAAGCAAAATGATCATGTAAACTATATGTTCAGGATTAAGATTTGAGTTTTCAGGTGCAGCAGGCAACATTTTACTTGATCAACAAATCTTAATAAACGAAGAAGAAATACCTGTGCGCCAAAGTAGGCAAGTTCAGCGGCCTCATCAAAAGTCAAGTAGGGCACGGGTATCGCATTTGCATAAATATTAGGATCACACGTCAACACGCCATCTACATCCTTCCAAACCTATAAAAAAGAATTAGAAAAGGAGTTACAGGGGGCTGTAGTTTTTATTAAGCATCTGAAAAACTTACAACAATAACACAGCCTGTTAGTCCCAAGCAAGTTGGGGTAATGGCAGCAAATTAATAGTAGTATTATTAGAGGATCTAAAGCCTTGAACAACTTATTGATCGTAAAAATTTAATGAACCCGAACCAAACACAGATATTTCATATGCATTAATGTAAGGATCTGTGACACTGAAAACGAACCTGGATTTCTCTTAATCCCAAGGCTTTGCCAATAGTTGTAGCAGTCAAGTCACTACCACCCCTGCCTAAAGTAGTAACAGCACATGATTTACATCCCTGAAATTTATGTGCATCATTATGAATCCAAACAAAGTAAACTTGACACCCTGAACACAAATCATGTGGAACCACATACCTTCCCAAGAAAACCAGTGACTATAGGGATGGCAGGGTCATCCATCCAATCTCCATGTAGCCTCTTTGCCACAGCAGGATAAGTGACTTCAAGAATATCCGCATTTGTGAAATCATCAGTGGTTATAAAGCCAATATCAAATGCATCGTACTGCCCAAAACAGGTCAACAGTTAGTTTGCGACATTGTTGGGCTGAAAATGCTGATTTCAATTGTGGACTAAGTCTACAAGGGTGGAGGGGAATCGATCTGATATTAGTGCTATGGAGGTTGTTATGAGCTTAATTAGTTATGTATAATGATCAAAAGAAATATTGCTCAACATTTGTAGGCATCCACATGCAGCAATGTGCCATTACAGATTTAAACATGGTATTATATCTGAGGGACAGATTTACTCTTAATTGTGCCCCTGTTAGAATCAAAAGCTGACTTCCCTTTATTGTCCAGGAAAGTTAGGTTTAAAAAGACTACTCTTTCCTGAGTTAGGTTAGATGAAGTGGTCGGTGGGCAAACAATGTGTTCTGGTACTATCCAGGACTTAACAGACCATACAAAATATTGACAAGTTGCATTCACACATTTTTCCTACCAGACTAGAATTGATTGTTTGACTAGAATCTAAACTTTCAGTTCAAAACCAATAACAATAATAAACAATAAATTATAAGGCATATACAGAAGCACATACTCAAATATTTGACATACCTGGCGTGCCTTTTTCCCAAGTTTATTTAAATATGCAGCAAATATTCTTGTGGACATACATTCACCAAAGGAAACAAGGTAATCTCTCGTCCTAAGAGTCAGCTCTTTCATCATAGCAACTCCCTTAAGAAGCTGCTCCAATTCATCCAATAAGCCTGTTGAAATGAACATTGATGAAGGCATATTGTTTGATAGTGCTGCTGAAAGGTACTTTAATGGGAAGACGAACTATTAGGAAGGGTACTGTCGCGAGTTTTGTTAGACGGAGGGGAAAAGAAAAACCATGAGTTGCCACAATAATAAAGCACTTGTCAGTTTCATAAAAAAAAAGAACTTGTCAGGTTTATTAACTAAACAAGCATAGGGACCGGCAACAAGTTAAACAGACAAGATAAACAAACCGTCTCTGTTGCACAGACAATAGAATGGTGCCATGCTGAAAATAGCCTGTATTTCTGACAGCGACCATTAGGCCTTTCAGCACCATACACAAATTAAAAAAAATCATGTCAATGGCCATTCAACCTCCACCATAAATTATTATTCAAACTGCGCAGGGAAAAACTTTTGCACATAAAAAAGGAGGACCCTTTGTATTTGTATAGTTAACGAAAACATTCCAAATAGAGCAAGAGGATAGCCAAGGCATTGACGCTTAATTATGTTACCAAGCAGAGTAGAGCAACAGCAACATACCTGAAACAACCGACCTATCTAACCCAAGCTCATCAATCGTCCTGAGAGCAGAGCAAAAGAGGGAGCGATCAGGGTCAGATGGTCGAGCACAAGGCACCCCAATCATTCATAGATGAACAAATAGGAAAGCGAAACACAACCTATGATGCAGGTCCTTGATGACGGCGAGCTCAGGAATTTCAGACGCCTTTGGGGCACCGCAGCTCACCGCCTTCTCTCCGGCCTAGGCAATCGATGAAACAGGCACGCGCATTTAGCTACTCCGAGCTACAGTAAACAATTGGCAGAAAATAAGTACTGGAGACACGGAGCTAAAAATGGCAGTACCAGCAGGAGGTTATTTGTGGTTTTCCCCATGGCGGATAGGACAATGACCGGCGTCTCCTCCGGGAAGGAGAGGATGAGGTCAGCCACCTCCCTCATCCGCTCGGCCGACGCGAGCGAGGAGCCGCCGAACTTCATGACGACGGTGAAGCCCGTGCGGGCCTTGTGCGCCGCCGCCGCTGCCGCCGCCGTGGCCTCCTCATTCTTGAGAACAGCGGCCGCTCCCGTCTGGCAACGCACCACCAACCCCCTCCGCCTCCAGCATTGCGGTCCCGGCCTGGCACTCGCGCACAGGAAATCCTGCTCCCTCCCGAGCTTGGCGGCGGCGGCGGCGAGCGCGGCAGGAGACTCCCGCGCGACCGCCGGGAACCGCAGCGCCACCGCCATCTCGGGGACGAGGCGGGATCCGGGCGCTCCTAGCTGTAGATTGTTCGGGAGCGGGGGCGCGCGGCGAGGCTCGCCGGAATTGATTCGGAAGCGAAGAGGAGTGGGGGGCGGCTGGCGGCTAGACGGGGAAGCGCGGTGTGGGGGATGGGCCGCTTTATATAGCGGGCGCGGAAACGGACGGCGCGGATCAAACACCGGGGGCGCGCGGGTGGGCCCCACGCGCCCCCACAGGTCAAGCGAAAAGGTGTGGGTGGTGGTGGACTGACTGTGGTGCGCGCGGTCTTGGATCCCAGCGGATTCTGGCTTTTCACCCTTTTCCGACCGACGGCAACAATATGAAATGGAATTGATGTGAAACCAAAGCGATTTCTCTTTCTTGCTTGTTATTAAATTATTAGTGGCTGCATGAAACGCTGTTTGGTTTAGCGATGTCATCGTATTTTCTTTGGCTGCTTGCTAGTCATTCGAAATTCGTCGTTTTTTCAAATACGAATATGCTATTGGTTACCTTACTATGAAATTTCCAGTTATCTGCGTAATCCCACTTTGCAAATATGAACTGCATACATGGGCCAAAAGAGAGAACCGAAAAGAATGTATCGTAGCCTAGATTTTACGACAAGTATTTGTTTGCTATTTTCAAATATCTTCTGGGCCCTTGTGTGTTCTTGCGGCATGGATAATGGAATTGAAATAGGAGGGGATATGGTGCAGATGTACTGAAAATATCAAAGAAGAGCGAGTGTGAAGCCACTAGCCTGTTCTGAGGTGCTTCAACGAGGTTTACTGTCGGCACAAATCAGCTAATATTAATCCAAGAAACATGCGTGCACGTAATGTAACTCTGAATACACTTCCACTGCGGTAGTTTCCGTGGTATAGTGAAACAGGCATCGTGCTCCCAATAATGCAACGCAGCAGGCAGGAGCCGCTATCTACCATTCTAGCTTGCTGTTGCTTGGTGTTGACATGGTATGAAGAAAGGTCCACATGTTCCCTCCTGTCCCCAATCGAATGCCTAAACAATGCCGGACAACATTGTTCGAGCAAGAAAGAAAAAGGAACCAGTCTGATAGAAAGCAAACTTTGCTTCAGGCCACATCTCATCAATCACCATATACAAGAAAAAGCAATACCTTGCTCTGAACCTAGCTGAATACTATGCTCTATCACTGCCAGCATCCCTGCACCTAGATTTACCAGAATGGTTTTGCTCCAGATCGATGACTAAAAATTGCAGTCGGGATTGTGCACTTGTGGTCAAGTTTCATTTGCTCATCACAGCTGGAGCAGAGAGCGGCCACATCTATCATGCAAATGGTCCTCGCAGGCCTTGGTTTTCAAGTACAGTATTGTGCAAGTTGACCGGCGACTCTTGTTGTTTTGCCAACACCTGCTTATGTAATCTCTGTGGTTCTGCCAACCCTGAAAGATACTACACCATACGCATTCAGAAAGAGGACACCTAGAGAAAGCAAAACCGCCTGAATGAGACAGATGGGTTGATTGATGCACTCGACTCGACCTTCTGGGGTCCGCAAGGGGCGCCCCTCCAGCAGCGCCACAGAGAGGAGGTCCTCAAGTCTCAGCGGCTATGTGCGCGCGAGTAATGTAATGAGGAGAGATGTTTCTCTTGCGCCCAAATAGCAAGGCAATGACCAGCCACTTGTCACCGAGATTTTCCATGTTCAGATTCAGATAGCAAGACGGTGACAGAAGATCCAGAACCGAGGACACGTTCTCGAAAATATTCAGGTCTGACGACTGTCTGGCCATAGGTTAGTTACTGTGTAGCACTGAATAGCAAGCAACACTGCAACCGTTCAGATCAGGAGACCAACACAGCGAATGAAAGGCATGAGACATCATCAGAGAACAGAAGAGAGAAGTGCTGAACATCCAGGTTTCAAAAAGGAAAGGAAATAGCTACTGAAGATGCCGAATAACAACCCAAATGCACTCGCTCGCTCAGGCAAACCAGGATCTCTGATTCTCCGCTACTGCTCATGCGGTTTCAGGGGAAAAAAACAAAGGAAAGCAAAGGCCCATTGGGACGGAGCCCATTAAACATTAAACCGGTGGTGCGGCCCGTGGGTCGTGAAGACTCTGTCCTTATCCTTATCCGCCCGGCCGGGACTCTGCTCGCCGTCAAACGAGTCAACCCCTGG